>NW_007248750.1:439482-490788 GCF_000164805.1 Carlito syrichta
CGGTGGCTGGGAGCGGCCACTGCACTCCAGTCTGGGCGACAGAGTGAGACTCCAACTCAAAAATAAATAAATTAAATAAATAAATAAATAAATTCTCCTCTGTTTCTTTCCAAATTAGTCTCTGCACCCACCCCCACACCCTTTACCACATCTCTATAAGTTGGTCAATAGTTCCACCATCTATCATCATTCCCCCTAAAACAAACAAACAAAAACGCTTAAGTCCCAACCTCCTCCATGTCAGCCACCAGTATTTTAAGATTCTGCCTCAAAATGCGTCATATCTCCTCTTCTCCATCATCACTGGTACTCCGTTTTTCAAGTTGTCCTTGCCTCTCATCTGGATGATTGCCACAGTCACTTAACTGACGTTCCTCCCTGCAAGCTGTGCTTCATATGGCAGCCAGCATTATCTGCCTTTAAAAATGAATGATAGCATGACACCCCCCTGCTTTAAACCTGCTGTAGTGCAGCCACAGGATACAAACTGGTACTTCACAATCTGGCCCCAACATCCCTTTGTCCAGTCTCATCTCCAGCCTCTCTCCCAAGAACGTGGCGATGCACTTGTGTACCTTCAGATTTCTGCCCTCTCGCTTTCTCCTCTTTTTCACAAAAGCCCTATTTTGTGATATACATACAGTAACTCAGGTCCCAAGACACCTATGCCTACTCACCCAATGTCACTCTCTCCCTCTCTGCGTCTCCAATATACCTATACACATCATGCCTGTTGCCACTCTTAGTTGATTTGCATGTCATGTCACCTCCTCAACCAGAAAGGGGATGTTGAAAGCAGGGACGGAACTGCCTTTACCTTTGTATGTCCTGCACCTAGATCAGGATCTGTTGGCACAGAGAAAGACCTCAGTGGTTGTTAATTAACTGATTTTGGATTTTAAAAAATAGCAAAATGATTATAAGTACCAGGATGAAGCTCAGAGGAATTAGTATATCTCATAGAATAAATGCAAAAAGTGAAAAAGAAAACAATAACAAGGGTGGGAGGGTAGGTAAGGAATAGGAAGAGCAGATGCCAGAAAAGGGAGAAACTTAATTTTCTTGTATGGAAGGAAAGTGCTTGCTTTTGCTTTGATGATAGCAAATAAATATAGAAATAAATGTTATTCTTAGCACTAAGAGAACTCAAAGATTGTTCGCCTTTAAAATGTGTTTAAAAGCTAAAGGGAAGCAAAGAATATCTCTAAAACAAGAGGCATAATGGAAAAGAGATAAAAATATAAAAATTAAGAAATAAGTAATATACAGAAGATATAACAAATATAATAGCAACCATAAAGAAAATATTACAAATTCCCACATAAGAGATATAATCTTCAAAGACAGGTTGAACAAAGACAAATCTAATAATATTCTGTTTGCAAGAGATAAGCTGTGAAATAATAATAATGAAGTTGGAAAACATAACCAAATTATTACACAAGAAATCTGTAGATTATGAAAAAATAGAGGATAGCATTGCTTTAAGTGTTACCAAAAAAACAAAAATAAAAACTAAATGCACAACTAATAATCTTGAAAACAAAATAATCTACAGGAAATTTTTTCAAAAAAGAAAGAAATTAGATATTTGAAAATGAAAAATAAAATACTTTTGAATCACTCATAAGTGGGTCCTGAACATTTATCACAATACTACAAGAGAGGAATCAGTAGTAGTGGGATACGGTCAGGGGGAGTGGGAGGCATATAACATTACTAAACCAGGGGAAGTGAGGTCCAAACTTCACCTGCACATAGACCACGTATGTACCTAATTCTGATGTATACCCCGCATCTTTAAAATAAAATAAAAATTTTGTGAACATTAAAAATTTCTTTTGAAGAATTCATAAGAAACTGGCAGGAGTTACTGCCTATGAGCAAGAAACTGTCTGCCTGAGGAACAGGAGTGAATGAGAAACTGACTTTTCACTATGTCCTTTTGTATTTTGTAAAGATTTATATTTCAACTAAAAGATTCTGTGAATAGAATAAAAGTGATACCACTGGTAAATGTAATTACAAAAAAAAGATGCATAAAATTGGAAAAAATAGAACAAAAAGCAGCAATAAAAGTGTAAGAGAATATCATATGTGTCAATAATTTGGATACAACTAAATAAATGTATTTTTATTTAGTAATGTAACATTCTAATGTTGGAAAAAAATAAAATACCTAATGAGAACAACATCTTAAAAATTCAAATAGCTACCACCCCCAAAAAGCAGCTTGTCTTTGATGGTTATTCACAAATCCTTTCAAATTCTCCAAAACAAATGATTCTCGTTACAGAAATCATGACTAAAATATGTCAAAATATAGATTATTTAGTTTATTCTACTAATATGACCCTAAAACTGTCTAGAGAAAACAATAGATAAAGCTTGCTAAGAATTCATGCTCAATAATTTAAAAGAAAATAATAGTAAATAGAATCTAGGAATAGATTAAAATTCTAATTGTGCCATGTCAACAGAAACCAAAAATTCATGTTATAATCTAACATCTATTCTTAACTTAAAAATTCTAAAACTAATAATAAAGGTGTACCTTCAAAACACATTATGGCATATTTATAAAGCCCAAAGTAATCACTTTATACTTAGAAAGCCCAAAGTAATCACTTTAAATGGTTATGATAAACTTAAAGTGATCAGTCATCATCAATATAGAGAAATTGATAGTATCCCTGGTTCTCAAAATTGAATGCACATGAAAATCATCAGACAGCTTTTTAAAATGTTGATGTCCATGCCGTGCCCCAAACAAATTGTCTCATAATCTAATACAAAGCATTCATGTTTTATAAAACTTCTAAGGTAATCTTAATATGGAGCCAAGTAGAGATACCCACTACTATATATATTATTATGTAAATATCTACATAATGCAATGTAAAAGTTTAACCATTTATGGTACTTGCAAATGGGAAGAGAAAGACTGCTGTAAGTAATACAAGTTCAAAAGAAGAAAGAAGAAACCAGAGGAGATATAGTTAGCTCCTATATAAATGTCTCCAGTCCACAGCAGTGTAGACAAAGAGGCAGGCAGTTAACACCAGAGCCAGCGGAGGAGGACATGACCCATGGTCATGACAGAATGATAGCAGTGAGAGATGAGTATTCTCTGTCCAAGTGCTACTGAAGCAGGAAGCATGCATGAGGATTTAATAGAGGCTGAGGTGGTATAGGATTACCTGTATACTTGTATGAGGTCATATATGAGATAAATTCCTAGAAATGCAAGTGCTGAGTCAAATGGTACGCCCCTCTAAAAGTAAGAGCTTAATTTTAAAAGATCCTTAAGGTGAAAAAGAAACAGCATGATGTGGAGAATAAGCATCATTCTTCATAGGTAGGAGTAGAGTGAGAGAATGAGGTAAGCTGGAGCTAGTCGAGATGGCTCAGTGTCACCAGGCAATAGGTACAGATGTTGACATATAAGACAATTCCAGCTTGACTTTGCCCTTCCCATTAATGTTTCACTGCATCTCTAGTCATCACATTCAATATCCCCATCCTACTGATACAGAGACCCTCTATTTTCGGCCCATATTGCCACAACCCCTAGAAGAGGGCATGGCAAATGTTTGAGTGCTCCTGCACGTACCCACATTCCTGAGAGTTAACAAAAGATGTGCTTCCTCTTATCTTCTATGTACTCCCAGTAAGTAACTTCAAAGAATCCTTAACTTTCCTGCAGACTTTGCCCAATTAACTGAGAGATATAAATCCCCATTTACTCCCTTTTCCTAGTAATCATAGGTTTGAGTATAGTATCAAGGTAGTCATAAGTCTTGTGATTTGTATAACTTTTGTTTTAACTTAATTGTCTGTCTTGTGATTTGTATAACTTCTGTGTATAAAACAACATGTAGTAATGTATGATGTCTTAGGCCCTGTTAACTCCCTTTACTCTATGGCATATTTAATTAACACCTTTGCCTGGTGTAATGTGGAAATGTGGACTGCAAATATATACATATATATTTATACAGCCCAAAGTAATCCCTTTACATGGCTATGATAAACTTAAAGTGATCAGTCATCATCAATATAGAGAAGTTGATATTATTCCTGGTACTCAAAATGGAAGAAACCAGAGGAGATATAGTTGTCATTGTTTACAAAATGTGGCTGTAACTTAAATTCTATACAATGCTCTGCTAGTCACGTGGTCAATGTATAGGTACCAATAACCCTGAACTTATAAAAGTGGATTGTAAAACCTGAAGGGTGTGCAGAACCATTTTTTAAAAAACAGAAGACTGGCTCTGCTTCCTGGATTCGAAGTCAGAAATAAACCTCTTTTTGCCAATTCCCTGCTCCTTGATGTATTGGTGTCAAGGGAGAGCAGCCGAGCATTACTCAAACCATAACACTACCAGTTCCCTAACCCAACAGGCATTGCTAGGTCCTGCTTGTTACCTTCTTTCCTGACCATGGAATCCCTCTCTCAAGTCATCTCTCCTCTGAACCACTCTCTTTCTGCTTATCTCCCAATCTTTTTCTATCCAATGCTTTCCTGTGCATTTATGTTTAAGCAATAATTTATGTCTGGTTTTTATTATAAATAATTAGATCTGCCACTTATATTTCTGAAGTGGCTCTAAACTATCTTCTAGATCAAAGAGTTATTTTTGATAATGGTTTTAAGTCCTACTGTTTATCAAAGTCCTTCCTTCCTTCCTCTTCTTCCCTCCCTCCTTCTTTTCTTTCTTTCTTTCTTTTTTCTTTCTTTCTCTCTCTCTCTCTTTCTTTTTCCCTCCCTCTCTCCCTTCCTCCCTCCCTCCCTCTTTCTCTCTCTCTTTCTTGACAAGGTCTTGCTTCATCACCCAGCCTGGAAGTACAGTAGCATGCTCATAGCTCACTACTGCCTCAAACTCCTGGGCTCAAGCAATCCTCCCACTTTAGCCTCCTGAGAAGCTAAAATCATAGGCACATGCTGCCATACCTGGCTAATTTTTTTTTCTTTTCTTTTTTTTTTTGGTTAAGCAGGGTCTTGGTATATTGCCCGAGTTGCGCGAGCCACCACACCTGGTCTGTTTATCAGACTTTTAATATTTTTAAGATACTTTCTCTACAATATTTTCCCTGTTAATAATTTTTAATCCAATCTCATGAACTCCAAATCTACTTCGTCCTCCTATCACAACCATGCTTCATTGACCCATTCAACAAATTCTGAGCATCAACTGTCTAGCAGTGGTTTAGATCCAGGGTTTAAAGCTATTGCCCTCAGAGAGTTCAGGTAGGGGTGTGTGGGTAGGAAGAAAGGGTGGGGAGAAAGGGCAGGGAAGCAGCCAATCAAACAAGTGTATGTATAGCAGTCAGATGGTGATAACTGCTATGGAAAAAATAGTTATCACCAATGGATAGAATGATTTCAGGATACCGTAAGTTATCGTTTTCAATTGAGGGTGCATGGAAGGCATCTTTGATAAGGTAACTTTGGAGCAGAAAATGAAGGAGGAGGGCAGGAGCCATGTGGCTATCTGGGAGGACTCTAAGCAGAGGGAACAAGTATAATGACCCAGATGCAAGAGCATTTCTGGGTTGACTAAATCACAGCCAGACCAGTATGATAAAGCAGTCAGTGTAAGAATAAGTACTAGAAAATGTGTGTACAAGAAACTTGTCTTATGACATTTTTTTAGTTTAGAAGACTGATATGTAAAGCCATTAAACAGTTTTACTCAACTTTAAGACTCAAAGAATGATCAAGTTGGAATACATCATATATCCAAGAGTAACCCTGTAGCAAACCATTACTGAAGGGGAGACTCCCAGCATAAGGCAGAAAGTTACAGAAGCTACACTTGTGGGAAAACTCCCATGGGCTAGTGGTACCCAGGCTTGTAGAGGAGCGATGTTATCATGGATTTGTCTAAGGATCTTGTGGTACAGAACACCCGGCATCATATATCATCCATGACTGTCTGTATTTCTTTCTCTCTTTCCAAAGATTCTTAACTTTATAATGGAAAATAAAATAAAAGATTTCCTTTGCTTAAAAAGCTTACTAGGGCACATCAATTTCATTAGGTGAAGGCTTTGTCTATTTACATTGATTATTTGCTAGTCTATTTTGTCTTCTGTCTTAAGTTTTGTGTTTAAAAAAAGATTTCCTTGCCGGGCTCAGTGGCTTAGCCTATAATCCCAGCACTTTGGAAGGCGAAGGCAAATGGACTGCCTAAGCCCACGGGTTCGAGACCAGCCCAGGCAAATTGGTCAGACCTCATCTCTACAATTAAAAAAAAATTAGCTGGGTGGGGTAGCATGCACCTGTAGTTCCAGCTACTTGGAAGGCTGAGGCAGAAGGATTGCCGGAGCCCAGCAGATTGACACTGGGGTGGTTGTGAGTGTGCCACTATATTCCAACCTGGGCAATGGAGTAAGACTCCAACTCAAAAAAAAAAAAAAAAACACGTTTCTTATTCCAGAGATCCCAGAGATATGTGCAATGCCACACATATTGTAGCCTGAGACTATGGCTTGGATAATTGGTATTCAAAATAGTTTTCTAGTTTTTCTTTTTGAGTTGGAGTCTCACTCTGTCGCCTAGGCTGGAGTGCAGTGGCATGCTCCCAGCCACCGCAGCCTCGACCTGCTGGGCTCTGGTGATCCTTCTGCCTCAGCCTTCCAAGTAGCCAGAAGTACAGGCACACGCTACTATGTCTGGCTAATTTTTGATTTATTGTAGAGACGAGGTCTCGCCAAGTTGCCCAGGCGGGTCTCAAACCCTCAGGCTCAGGCAATCCACTTGCCTCAGCCTCCCAAAGTGCTGGGATTATAGGCTGAGCCATCGAGCCCAGCCTAGTTTTTCAAGTCAGTCATTTAATGAACCACAAGTGTAAGTTCTGCACTCAGACTAAAAGCTGACATTTTGACTCAGACTGCACATCACACATAACACAGGACACTACTTTTATAATATTCAAGACAACCTAAGTTATAACAGATTCATATCAAATGAGCTAAAGAAATCACCTAAGTTGTAGATTCTATAAAGATTTTTAGACTAATCCAAAGAAAAATCATTTGATCAAAGAGTTAAGCAATAAAACAGGAGAGGAGAAAATAATGTTTAACAGCAAGACAAAGACTAAATGTGACTATAAAGACATAGACATTGGCTGGACACAGTGGCTCAAGCCTATAATCCCAGCACTTTGGGAGGTCAAGGCAAAAGGATTGCCTGAGCCTAGCAGGTCGAGGCTGCAGTGGCCAGGAGTGTGCCGCTGTACTCTAGCCTAGGCGACAGAGTGAGACTCCAACTCAGAAAAAAAAGACATAGACATTACAAAGTTATGGTAATTGATGTAGGAAGAAACTTGTTAAAATTCAGAAGCATGCTATTTACCTGGGAAACATACTTTTTCCTTACTTCATTGTTTTTTTCCAGTTTCCTTCTTTACTTTATGCATCCCCACAAGCATCTTTAAAGGGTCACTTGTTCCTTTTGCAGTTGCAATTCAGTCCTATAAAAGAAGCAGCACATTATCACTTTATGAGACGAGAAAACATATTTTAGAAAGCTAAGTTCTCCAGTCTCCTTTCCTAATTCATTTTCACCAGAACTGCATAGAAATAGAAAAATCATGGGAGTGAGAGGAGTAAAATGAGTTTATCAAAATGCAAGCTAGCAATCTGAAATTATTAAAAATGCTAGTAGAAACTGGAACATATAAATAGAAGTAAAGCAAGCTCAGTTGTCTCTCATAACAGATCAGAACAAGATGGTCCATAAACATCTGTAATTTTAATACTCTTTCCACCAATGAGTTTCCATCCCTCCCTCAGATAGTTTCAGATAGCTTGGAAGAAATAATATTAACTGAAATATGGTCTTACAATTTCAAGGATGTATATCCTTAAGAATACACTAGTTTTTGATGATCTTCCACTCAAAACCATGGGGTTTGCCTGGTATGGATTCTAGAGATTAAAAAATGGTTCAAACTATGAATTTCAGGCCAAGAAACTGTGTTCTTTTCATCTTTGTCTCTGACCATTAACCCCATTCAGCATAGGCGCACAGTAGCGCCTGGTAAATGAACGAGATAGTAACTATGTCTTCAACTAATCACCAAAGATGCTTCATGGCATCCTAAAATTACTTGGGAAATAGTTGAAAATCTACTGATAATTAATTATTTCCTGAAGAATTATCTTTGGTTGAGATGCCCACTAGTAAAATGGTTCCAAAGTGAGTATACCAGAAAGCCTCAAAACTTCCAATAGATGTCCAGGCATCTATATACTCGAGAGGATCACAATGGAACATCTATGAATGTAAACAGGTTTGCCCCTCAAAAAATAATTCCTCACTAAAGTAGCTCCTAGTTATCTTAACACTAGCATCTTATGCAGCCCTGCTAACATCTTTAAAGGATCACTGATTGCTTCTGCAATTGCAATTCGGTCCTATAAAATAACTGTCAGGTACTGTTCTAAAAGTTGTCGCTATATTAACTAACTCAATCCTTATTACCCTATGAGGTTGATTCTATATTCTAACTGCCCAGATGAGGAAACATGTTAGGTCAATTACCCAAGGAAATGTACTATGTGCTATGTTGCTTTTATAGGCAGTGGCAGGGTCTCTGGGCAAATATAATTGTGCAGTAAGCTACAGTCTCATCTATTTATTTCACTTTCTTCTATTGCTGTCCTGGTATGCCTAACTAAAGTAGCTCAATGTGTAGTTAAATTAGCTCTTGTTGAAAATGTTTCCTAATTAATAATTTCCAAAAAAACTTAACTTCTAATTCTCTACAACTTAAAAATTGACCTTTTCTTATTTTCAAAAAAATTATACTATGAACACCACACAAGAGAAATCCTCCTAATTTTGTGGAAGTCATAAGCAATAATGATTTTAAACTGAATATTTATATTCATCCACTACTTCAGCTTATTGCACTTATTCCAGATATTTTCTGTGCTTACCAGATCCCTTCTGACTTTAAAACTGCAAAACTCTTGCTCAAGCAAGGCATTTTTTCATTTGACTGGGACATGATGCTAATATGCTAAAAGCTGTGGGTTCAGTACAGCTGTGGGTTAACTTTGCTTCACATCCACATATTTTAGATATTTTGGGTCATAAGAGGAACCAGGTGGCAGTGTGCAAAACAACCAGCACAAATACACCTGTTGGAGAAACAAGTCCCCATAAAACACAACACTGACTACGGGCTAGAAGCATAAGCCTCATTCATACAGAAAAGCTTCATGATCATTGGCAAATTGCTTCCACCTCACTAAGAAGTTCTCAATCTCAGATCTTTTGCCAAAAGATAACCTGAAACTCCTTCTCCAAAAAACAAAACAGATATGAAATTTAAAAAGACAGAAATTCATATGAAAACATAAACAACTATGAATCACCAAAACAATCCTCAAGAAAAAAAAGCAAAGCAGGAAGTATCACACTCCCAGACTTTAAACTCTATTACGAAGCTACAATAATCAAAACAGCTGGTATTGGTACAAGAACAGGCATACAGACCAATGGAATAGGATAGAGATTCCAGAAGCAAAACCTTAATTTCTCAACCAACTCATCTTCGACAAAGCCTCCACCAACCAATGACTGGGGAGAGGAGAGCCTACTCAGTAAACGGTGCTGGGAAAACTGACTGACCACATGCAGAAGATTAAAACAAGATCCCTACTGATCACCATACACAAAAACAAACTCTAAATGAACCAAAGACCTAAAAGTAAAACTTCAAACTATAAGAACCATGGAAAATGCAGGAGATACCATTATGAAAAATGGAACTGTAAACCAATTCCTGATCAAAACCCCAAGCGCCCAGGTCATAAGAGATAAAACAAGTGGGACCTCGTCAAACTGACAAGCTTCTGCAAAGTCAAAGAAACCATTGAGGGAGTGGGGAGCCAGCCCACAGACTGGGAAAAAATATTTGCCAACTGTATGACTGACAAAGGCCTAACATCTAGGATCTACAAGGAACTCAAACATGCCTAAAAGAAAAAAACAGCCTCATTACAAAGTGGAAAAAAGATATGAACAGACACTTCTCAAGACATACGAGCAGCCAACAGATACATGAAAAAATGCTTAGCGTCACTAGTCATCAAAGAAATGCAAATTAAAACTATACTGAGATGCCACCTAACTCCAGTCAGGATGGCTATCATCAATAACACAAAAAACAACAGATGCTAGAGAGGATGCGAGGAAAAGGGAACACTTCTACACTGATGGTAGGAGTGTAAACTAGTACAGCCTCTGTAGAAAACAGTGTAGCGATTCCTAAAAGATCTAAGAATCGACCTTCCATCTGACCCTGCAATCCCCCTGCTGGGAATATATACGGAAGAATTCAAATCACTCTATAAAAAAGACACCTGCACGCAGATGTTTATTGCAGCATTGTTCACAGTAGCAAGAATATGGAACCAACCATGCTGCCCATCAAAAGAGAACTGGATTTTTAAAATGTGGTACATATACATGATAGAATATTACACAGCCATAAAGAAGAACAAAATTATGAAGTTCACAGCAAGCTGAATGGACTTAGAGTCTATAATACTGAGTGATATGTCACAGAAACAAAGAACTGAACACTACATGTTCTCACTCATAAGGGGACCTTGAACAATTATCGTAATACTACAAGAGAAGGATTGGCAGTAGCAGGAAACTACCAGGAGGGGAGCAGGGAAGTGGGATTGGCAGTAGTGGGACTCTGCCTGGGAAGGGGGGAGCCACACCTCATCAACAACGGTGCCTGCATAATGAACATTTGTATACCTAACCCTGAATTGTACCCCACATCTTTAAAAGAAAAAAATTTTAGTATGTATATAACTGTTTTATATTGTAAAAACAATACAGTTAACCATAAATAAAAAACAATGGAATAAAAAAAAAAAAAGAAAATGTTTTAGTTTTTGCACAAGCTCTGTTTGAATGATTTCAAATACAATTTTCTTTTTTTTGAGTTGGAGTCTCACTCTGTCACCCAGACTGGTGTGCAGTGGCCACTCCCGGCCACTGCAGCCTCAACCTACTGGGCTCCAGGGATCCTTCTGCCTCAGCCTTCCAAGTAGCTGGAAATACAGGCACACACCACCACGCCTGGCTAATTTTTTTGATTTTATTGTAGAGATGAGGTCTCGCCAAGTTGCCTAGGCAGGTCTCGAACCCGTGGGCTCGGGCAATCCACTCACCTCAGCCTTCCAAAGCATGGGATTACAGGCTGAGCCACCAAGCCCATCTTCAAATACAATTTTCTTATTCCTGATACCAATCCCATTGATAATAAAAGGTATAAGTAATTATTTTTATCACAAAAGTCTCTAGCAGTACAGTGTACAAACCCATCAGAAATATATAATTGCAACTCTAAAAGTATTTCTTACTTATATTCTTGAAAAATTATTTTAAGTTTTCATAACACCCAAGATTATTCTACCTCCAAATAATATGAAGTTATTTTAATGTTTTTTCAAACTAAAGAAAACAACTGATGTCAAGCCAGATTTCATTTTAACCAACCCAGGGCCCATTCAAGGTAGAAGTTTTACCAGCTTCAACAAATACAAATGAAAAAGCAAAACTACACTTCCTTAATTGTTATTTTGGGGAGAAACCCACTTAGGATCATCCATCTTCACGCTTTTCTGCCCACAGCTGAAAAGAACTTCCCAGCATACCAATGTTGCAAAGCACACGGGTTCCAACAGTCACAAGGTAACTATGACAGCAAAGCCAAAGTTATTTGTGAGATCACAGAAAGTATATGATGTAATTTTTTAAACTGAGGTAAAATTCACATAATATTAACCATTTTTAAATGTGCAATTCAGTGGCATTTAGTACATTCACAATGTTGTGCAACCATTGCCTCTGCCTAGTTCCAAAATACTTTCAGTACCCCAAAATGAACCCTATACTCATTAAGCAGTCATTCCCATTCTTCTTCCTGTAACCTCAATCACTAATATGCTCATACCTTTATAAATTTATCTCTTCTGAATATTTCATATAAATGCAGTCAAACAATATGTGACTTCCTATGTCTGCCTTTATTCACTTAGCATAATGCTTTAAAGCTCATCAACACTGCAGCATGTATCAGTACCTTATTCCTGTTTGACAGAAAAATATTCTGCTCTATAGTTGTACCACACTTTGTTCATCCATCCATCCACTGATGGATATTTGGGTTGTTTCCATTCTTGGCTATTGTGAACAGTGTTGCTATACGTTCATGTACAAATATTTGTTTGAATACCTGTTTTCAATTATTTGGAGCATATGTCTAGAAATGGAATTGCTGGGTCATATGACAATTTTATATAGAACTTTTGTAGGAACTGCTAAACCGTTTTCCGTAGTAGCTTTGCCATCAGTAAAGTACAAGTTCCTATTTCTCCACATCTTCATCAACACTTGCAATTTTCTATTCTTTGCTTTGTTTTTACATTAAAGCCATCTTGATAGGTGTGAAATGGTATCTTATTGTGGTTTTGGTTTGTGTTTCCTTAATGATCAATGATGCCAAATATCTTTTCATATGTTTGTTGGCCCCATTTGTATACCTTCTTTAGAGAAATGCCTATTCGAGTAATTTGCCATATTTTAATTGGGCTGGTTTTGTTTTGTTTTGTTTTGTTTTTGAGAAAGCAGGATTTATTGAGAGGACAAAAAAACTCCCACAGTGGGAGGGGACCCGAAGAGGTTGCCCCTAGATTTTTTAATGTATTATGAATACTAGACCCTTATCAGATTCGCAAATATTTTCTCCCATTCTATAGGGGTTTTCCCTACTTATTTGATTAGTGTCCTTTCATGTATAGTTTAAAAATGTGAAGTAGTCCAATTTATCATTTTTTCTTTTGTTGCTTGTGATTTTGGTGTCATTTCTAAAAATTCACTTCCAAATCCAAAGTCCAAAGTCATGAATATTTACCCTTATGTTTCCTT
The DNA here is from genome assembly GCF_000164805.1 of Carlito syrichta. NCBI lineage: Eukaryota > Metazoa > Chordata > Mammalia > Primates > Tarsiidae > Carlito > Carlito syrichta. The sequence continues at coordinate 452,456 of NW_007248750.1, forward strand.
TTTCCTTTTTTTTGGTTGGAATCTCTCCATTGTCCAGCTAGAGTGCAGTGGCAACGGCCATCCCAGCATCGACCTGCTGGGTTCCGGCAATCCTTTCACCTCAGTTTTCCAAGTAGCCAGAACTACAGGCACACGCTACCACACCTGGCTAATTTTTTTTTTTTTTTGGTAGAGATAAAGTCTAGCCAAGTTGCCCAGGCTGGTCTCAAACCCGCGGGTTCAGGCAATCCACTCACCTCGGCCTCCCAAAGTGCTGGGATTACAGACTGAGTCACCAAGCCCGACCTACCTTATGTTTTCTTCTAAAAGGTTTATAGTTTTAGCTCTTATAATTAGGTCTTTGATCTATTTTTTAATTAGTTTTGGCATGTGGTATAAGGTTGGGATTCAACTTTGTTCTTTTGCATGTGGATATTCAGTTGTCTCTGTACCATTTGTTGAAGAGATTGTCCTTTCTGCATTGAATGGTCCCGGCACCCTTCTCAAAAATCAGTTGCTCATAAATACATAGATTTATTTCTGGACTCTAAATTTTATTCCACTTATCTACATGTCTACTTTTATGCCAATACGTCACTATTTTGATTATTGTAGCTCTGTAGTAGCTTTTGAAGACGGAAAACATAAATACCCCAACTTTGTTTTTCTTTTTCAAGACCATTTTAACTATTCAGAGTCCCTTGCAATTCCATATGAATTTTAGGATCATCTTTTCCATTTCTGCAAAAATAGCCACTGAGTTTTGGTAGAAATTGCATTGAATCTTTAGATTGCTTTCTGTAGTATTGCTATCTTTATAATAGCACATCTTCCAACCCATGAACATGGATGCCATTCCATTCCATGATGTTAATGTTATTTTAAAACATCCTTGATAAGGTAATTTACTTTCTTCAGTTGTCTGTATATCTATGATAATTCACTAAGACCCTGGAGTAATTCACAAATATTAAGTTTATGCTTGCCATGGAAAACCCAATATTCATACTCTAGAGAAATACTGTCAATTATTCAGGATCTTATTGGTTTGCTTTTGACTATGGAAAAAGTTAGAACTCAGGGTTTTCATTTCCCTGCATTATAATTAAGCTTCATTACCTTTTGTCCCCAGTTAGAAGAGTTAATACACAAAAACCTTATATATTCACTGATAAGAGTAAGCTGTTTAACAGATTTCACAGAATGGTATCAGGAACTCTCTTTCATGTAGTTTAGATCTCCCCCAAGATGGTTATGAAACATTTGCAACTTTGCCAAAGACTTTGCTCAAAAAAGCTTGAGTAGTCAGAGCTTCAAGTGTCAACTATAATTGGGCAGGATATGGGGTAGGGAAAAAGACTTTTAATTTTAAAGTCTTTTATCTAAAAATTTTTGACTAAAGTCCGTGAGGGAACAATTGTTTGAAGTTATAAAGGTAATCTAGGCTGGACACAATCTATTTTTTGCTTGTACATCAAAATTAGAACTGAAGACAACACAATAATTCAGGAAAAATAACTGTGGAGTTTTCTAAGACTAGCAATTTCAGGGAAATTGTATATTCTCCTAAAGTAAAAGTCGTTTTAAGATCAGCAGACTATGAGTCTGAGGGGCAGTGATTGCTTCCGTCCTGATGTCTATTGTCAAGTTTCCAAAGCTTTCAATGTATGAGCTACATGAGACTCATTGTCCGAGGTAATCTAACAATCTCAGAAAGGATTTTAGGAATCAAATTGCCTATAAATAACTTCAATCAGAAAATACCATCTGGTGTTGAAATAAACAAGCAACCAAATCCCGGGAAAAAGAAATCCAATTCCCTGTATTTTGTCATCTATAATGAAACTAATGACAATAAAAATATCTTCTGGCAGGTGCTCAGGGACAATGCCTGGTCTGGACATGTTAGCTAGCTAGTACAAAGTTAAGAATTCTAAATAAATGTTTATTCTGTTGTTGTTGCTGCTTTGCCAGAAATTTAACATTGAAGAGGGCAATGGGAAAAGGGACACGGGAAAAAAAAAAAAAAAAAAGGGCCTGGGCAAGAAATGGGGTACAGAAAGTAACCAGGTAAGAACCTGATGCAATTATGATGCAACAGATGGACAACAGTTCAGGGAGAGAAAGGGCTGAGCTAAGATGGACATCGGGTGGACTCTTGCTGGCTGAGTCCAAGATCAAGCAGTTAAAGGATCTTTTTGGCACAGTGAGCAAGTCTGGTCAGCATAACATCCATGGGAGACTCACTCTTTTTTTTTTTTTTTTTTTTTTTTTTGAGTTGGAGTCTCACTCTGTCGCCCAGACTGGAGTGCAGTGGCCACTCCCGGCCACCACAGCCTCGACCTGCTGGGCTCCGGCGATCCTTCCGCCTCAGCCTTCCGAGTAGCCAGAATTATACCACGCCCAGCTGATTTTTTTTTGATTTATTGTAGAGATGAGGTCTCGCTGCCCAGGCGGGTCTCGAACCCACAGGCTCAGGCAATCCACTCACCTCAGCCTCCCAAAGGTGCGGGATTACAGGCTGAGGCACCAAGCCCGGCTGGGAGACTCACTCTTATAGCATGAGTTATACCATAAATTCCTCCAGAACTAGAAAGCCCTTCTAACACAGCAGATGGAGAGGGCTTCCTCTTCTTTGGTTCTGCCACTGCCTAATGGGGGTTCTACCTCCAGGACCCACACAATTTCCCATCCTCTAAGACTGTCCTTAACAAGTTAACTGAAAATTGTACTTTTCTCCCTCCACATTTCCTCAGCACTAGTTGCATTCAGTTAACATGAACTCTGTGTCAAGATTCAGGGGATTTATGGCATTAACAGGCAGAAGGATAAGGGCTACATTCTCTTTGGTTGGTGGTAGCACAGAGGGAGATGAACTGTACAAAGAATGAGATGGGGGAAGGAGGTGCTGTGCCCTGTCACATAGAGGAATGTCCTGTTCTTCTGAAACCCAGAACTTAGAATTCCTGCTATTAGGTAATATACTGAATATCTGAATGTCTGACAGCCACTTGAGTCTATGGAATTTTTTAATTTTACAGTTATCAAATATATGCCTTACCCCCGCTCATGAGTCTGTGAATTTTTAAATATAGCTAATGTTGGAAGAGCAGTCAGGAAAGTGCTTCAAGGGTGTATCCTGGTGCTCCTTAGCCTGACGTTCCAACAGAACAGACCCCAGATCAAGTACTCCAGTGACACTGCTGCAAAGCTGGCTGGAAGCAGGAAGGGCCCTGCCTTACTCTCAGTGTATAGTCAAGGCTCAGTGTTCTGAGTTGCCTTCCTGTCTCAAAACATCTGCTGTGATTTGATTCACTGTGGTAGTGGCTCTCTTGATCCCTAATTGGGTACCCTGAGTTCCCTCAATGCTTAGCTCTTTCCTTCTTTTGTTTCATTTCATTCTGTAAGAGTTTTCAGGTCTGCCATTCTGTGCCTAAGAGCCTGGTGGGCCCACTTTAGTTTTGTTCTCTGTTCTCTTTGTGGTGGTCTTAGTTACAAGCACCTGGAAACAAGCCCTCAACTGTAGGACAAATGCTTGTTTGGTTTGCAAGCTCTGATGAACAGGAAAAGAGAAGAAGATGGGGTTTACAATACAGCTACAAACTAAACCATCCTCAATTTTAAAACAGTCAAAATCTGAACACATACTGTATATCTGTCCACATAACAAACTGTGGTATTCATACAATAGAATATTACTCAGCAATAAGTTTTTGATACACATATCATCAATGAATCTCAAAAGCATGTTGAGCAAAAGAAGCTAGATATAAAAGAAAATTATGATTCTATTTCTATAGAGTTCTAGAAAAGACAAAATTAACTTATGATGGTAAAAATCAATAGTAATTACCTTTGAATGGTAAAGACTGACAAGAAAGAGCATGAAGGAACTTTCCTGGGGTGACAAAAATGTTCTACTTATTGATTGGGATGGTGTTTTTACGGGTATACATGATTGCCAACACTTATTAAACCAGCTGCATGAGGTGATACACCTGTATTCCCAGTTACTTAGGAGGCTTAGGCGGGAGGATCATTGGAGCCCAGGAATTCGGGGCCAGCCTAGGCAACACAGCAAGACCCTGCTTCTTAAATAAGCAAACAAACAAATAAATAAATATCAACTTATTGAACTATGCACTTAAAATCTGTACACTCCGGCCAGGTGCAGTGGCACATGCCTGTAATCCCAGCACTTTGGGAGGCCAAGGTGGGAGAATCTCTTGAGCCCCCAAGTTTGTGACCAGCCTGTGAATACAATGAGACCTCATCTCTACAAAAAAAAAAAAAAATTAGCCAGACATGGTGGCACACCCCTGTAGTCCCAGCTATTTGAGAGGCCAGGACAAAAGGACCACCGCAGCCCAGAAGGTCGAGATTGCAGTGATCCAGGACTGTGACACTGCACTCCAGACTGGGCAACAGAGTAAGACCCTGTCAAACAAACAAACAAACAAAAACTATACATTCTGCTGTATATAAATTATACCTCAATTTTTAAAATAAAATTCAAAAAAAAATTTCTTCATGGCACAAAGGCAGTTTTCCAGCATGCTGCACCCATGTTGCTAACATGTTGAGAAACAGGTATGATATTTGAAGTATTCAAACAAAGATAAATCTCCTTAAAGTAGTATGGAAATTTATATTAGTGAATTCAATTAATTCTTAATACTGAATTACATAGAGAAGTCCCTTGAATTTCTCTTACTCTAACCTCCATATTGAATATTTTAAGCATGTTTTAAGAGCAGAAAGTATAGTGTAGAGGATGGAAAGATTAATTTGATCTTTTTTAATGTGTGAAAAAAATTATAAGAGCAATTCAATATAGGTAAACTGAAAGATACAAAGGATAAGATTATAGTGGAAGAAAAACTCAGATAATCGAAATCATAAGCATAAAGAAGAATATTAAAGGTCATCCCCAAGATATCCACTGCCAAGAGTTAAACACTGTCAACATTTTTATACACACACACATTTTTAACCAAATTGGGATCATCACTGCAAACATTGTCTTTTTTTTTCACTTAAATATAGTTCATATAACAAACATTTCTCATGTTATTGAGCACTCTTTTCATTTTTTACTACTACTGAGGTTAAACATTTTCATGTGATTATTGGCCATTAATATTTCTCTGTGGGACAGCTTAGTAGTTTTAAAAAATCGAGGGGTTTTTTTGTAATTTTTTTCCTGATTATAATATATTTGACTGTAGAGATGTAGAAAATACAAAAGAACATAAGCCTACAAGGGAAAAAACTCACATAATTCAACACAAAAACAATCATTACAGTTAATTTTTATTTTTCTTTGCACATACTTTCTTACAGACTTGATATTCCAAGTAAGTCTGCTTTTTCACTTAGCATCATTACATGAGTATTTTCTCTATATCATTAAAATCTTCTTAAACATTTGTGTTAGTTTCATTTTGTTTGTTGAATGTTGTTAGCCTTATACATGTAGCATAATTAACAATTATCCAGTGTCAGGCATTTTAATGTGTTTGCTTTATGTTTGTTTTATTTACTTTATCACATCTTTGTATATAAATCATTATTGTCTTTACTCATGATTATTTCCTTGGGACAGACTGCCAGAATTTCAATTCTGGGTCAAAAAGTATGTAGGTTTTTAAGACCCTTAAGGCCAAACTGCACTAACCATTGTATCACTTTTTATTCCACAGGAGCATTTAAGAATGTCTGTACTTCAACACCTTTGCTGTCTTTTCTCTCTCTCTCATATATACTCCCCACCCCTTATAGACTCCTCACCATAACCCCAAACACACACATGCAAACATACTTTACTAATTTGATACATGAAAAATGGCATCTTACATCTTTAAATGCATTTTTTTAAACTAATAGAATGAAGTAGTTTTTCATTTGATTAAACTACCTCTTCAGTGAATAGTCTGCTAAATTTATTGAACATCTGATGCTTTTCAGAAGTAACCAAAAAGTGTTTGAGGACTTCTAGTTCATCATAAATAATGGAGCATTAGAATGTACTTCTCTCCTAGAGTAACCAATATAAAAGACTGTTTATTAAAGGAGTATTATAAAATAGCAAGAGTAAGAATAAGTTCACAGCAGCATAGGATAAACAGAGAAGATGCCATCGGAAGAACAGCATGAGGATCTCTGGGCCAAAAAGAAAAAAAATGCATTAGGAATAACTGAATAATGGCAGTACTAACTGGCAGAGGAAAATTCTATTTGAACGAAACAAAAGAAGGAACCTCTAAAAATCAGTGTGCCTACAGAACCCTGGAGACAGAGACAGTGGAGGATGGATGTGGAAGTAGAAGAGAGCTAGGGATTGTCAGGAGAATAATTAAAGGCCTATAGGACAGCTGCATTCCTTCAGTGTTCTCACAAAGGCTAAGCTGTGAGAACAGCTCTCTATAATAAAGTAGGAGATCAACTGTAGGGGACCACCCACAAAGGTGCAGGGACTAGAAAGTGAAGAAACAGCATCACAAATGACAAGGCATACATCCACCCAGAAGGCAGTTGACTGAACCCTGGAAGGATAACTGCAGTACTTAGCAGGACCAGGGCTCCTCTACTCTGAATTTGCTTCTAGAAGAACAAATAATTCCAACTTGTGCTGAGAGAACCCAATACAGTTACCACTCTGATCACACAACCAGAGTTCTCAATCCTCAGTACACATCAGAATCAGCTGGTGAGATTTTTTTAAATACCAATTTGCTTGGGCCCCACCACAATCCAATTGAATCAGCATTCACAGAGGGAACAGAAGTCCAGATCTTTGTATTTAAATGCACTCCAGATAATTTAACGTGTCCTTAGAAAATAACAAAGGAAGCAGAAAATAATTTTAGTATTCTCTGAAAGATCTACAAGATCTTTCAACAGATTCTTCAACAGAGGTCTGAATAGCAAAAGGACCATGACCAAAGACACAAGTAGTGGTTTGAAAGATTGAACTGATGAATTCTCCCAAACCAAGAAATAGGAAATATCAGGGGGAAAAGGAAAATAAATCTAGATGATCCAATATAGGTATAATATATATGTAATTTTTGTAAAGGCAAGAATAGAGGAAAATAAATTACCAAAGAGGTAACAGGACCAAATTTCTCTGAGTTTAAGAGATCTTCTGGTGGACTGGGCATAAGAGACAGACTTGTTAAGGATGACTCTTGGGTACTTGGCTTTAACAACTAAGTTTAAGAAGTTACCATTTTACCAAGATGAGAAAGATCAAAAGAAAAACAGATCAGCAAACTGTAAAAGAAATATTAAGTAGCCTTTCAGTGCTTGTGCTCTGGATTAGTTTTCATTTAAATTTTAAATCTGGTGGTATACTGCAAATGCCAAAGGCAATCATATAATTTCTCTTTTCTTCTTTTCTACCAAGTAACAATCTTCCTCAAGTACACTTTTATACATATTTGACATTGTAGAAGTAATGCTTCAGAGGTCCATTAGACACAATTAGTCTGTTTTTTTTTTTTTTTTGGAGTTCTACTTTCTGTTACTTTGTAGGATTTTATTTTATTTTATTTTATTTTTTAAACTTTTTTTTATTATAAAATAGTGGGGTACAGTTAAGTGTTAGGTATACAAATGTGCATCACTCAGGCACCCTTGTTAATAAGAGGTGTCTCCCCATCCCCAGACAGATATTGACTACTGTTAGTCCCACCTCCCCTCCCCTCTCTACCCCCCCCATAGTTTCCCATCATTGTAAGTCCTTTTTTTTTATAGTATTATGGTAGATGTTCAAGGTCCACTATATGAGTGAGAACATGTGAAACTCACAATTAGTCTTTCAATGCCTTTAATGAGGTCCACCTCCAAATGATGGCCAAATATCAACGCTAAGAACCAAGGTCCACTGCATGAAGTAAGTAAAACGGGGCAAATAAGGAATCTAGTGAAATATGCACTGCCTCATGACTACTTCTCACTAACATTTCCTAAAAATAATTATTTTGACCAGTCAAAGACTGGTACAAATAATAACACTAAAAATTCAGTGCATCACTAAAGGCCTTTACAACTCTTTAGACATCTCATCAGTGTATGTGTGTGTGATTTTCTATACCCTGGAAATCAGAGCCCCCTCCTCTCCATCTGTCCAGTTATGGTAGAGTTTCCCAAAGTCCACTAACTATGCAGTTGAGTGACTTTCCATTAAAAACAAGGTCACTCACCACTAAGAGCAAAGGCAAGTACACCTTCTGGGAAGACAGTCACTAAACATTAACATTACTTATCTATGGTTACTGGGAGTCAAAAACAAACACGAGGAATCACATTCCTTAATTTCCAACCTAGACTGTTTAGAACACTGCTTCTCTTAGGAACAGAATGTAGAAAGTCATTTTTAAAAGATGAAGAGAAGATGAGGAGAGAGGTAAAAGAGACAAATTTTTTACTCTCTATACTTTTGTATTTTTGAATGTTACAAGTATATATGAATTTGTTTATTACTTATGTAATTTTGAAAAGAAAAAAGTAAAGCACATCACACCAAAACCTCCATTTTCTAAACCTTTGTAATTGAAAAGTTAGCTTCCTTAGAGTAATGAGAAAGTTTTACTTGTTTCATAATGTTTTGATTATCAAATAAGGAATGCTTATTACATAATTACTTTAAAAAGAATATAGCTGTTGGACAAATAAATGAATTTATAAACATTTATTTGGTACTAACAAGGTGCCAAGCAGTATGCTATCCTAGAATCTCTCCTCCTCTCAGACCATTCATCTTCCCTTGCTGATCTCCTCTGTTCCAGTTGCTTCAAGTCCCACCTTATATGTCAACAGTTCCCAAAGCCAGCTTTCTCTCACCACAGAGCCAGCTGCCCACTGGATATCTGCTCTTAGATGGCCCACTGCCTCCCAGGTTCAACATGTCCCAAACCAGAATCATCATCTCCCTCAGACTTAACCAATTCCCTAGGCTGCCATCTCAGTGTGTCCAGGTGCCTAACCCTCACTTTCCCCCTACCTCTCTCCAGTATACAACATTTGCCAGTTCTCGACCTCCTCAATCTTTCCTCATTCTGTCTGCTGCTCCAACAAGTTACATATTTTTCTCAAAGGACCAGTGCTTCTCATCAAGACCCCAGTCTCCAAACTCTCTGAAATAAATTCTCCTCCCTGTCCCAGGCTTAATCTTTCTCACTGAAAATCGTGTTGGTCACCCTCACCTAGAGAGGTTTTCAGAAGCCCTTCATCAAACCCTCAGCATCAAGTCTAGGGATGTTATGATCTAGGTCTAGGCCTTTCTCACCTCTCCAACCTCATTCTCCACCAATCTAACCATGCCTCAAGCTGTATCCTACACCACCCCACCTCCACATTGCAAGCTCTTGGTAGTAATACTGGATTATTTCAGGGTCCTGAACATTAGCATTCACTTACCCCATGGTTTTTTTCCTTATATTCAGTACACCCTTCCTCCTTCATTTACTTTCCTACCTCTACCTTGACCTAGCACACTCTTACTGCTCCTCTAGTTTTCAGCTTAGACATTTCATCTCCAAGAAGCTTTTCCTAACTCCCCTTGCTTCTCTCCTCCAAATACTAGGTTGGTTGTCTTTCTGTCAACCTAGGAAATAAAATAATTTATTTTTACTCCTCTGTAAATTACTTGAGGTCAAGGATTCTGTCACTCTTCTCCAGGCAAGGTATTTACATCAACAACTATTGGTGTATGAATGCCAGCCTACAGAATATGTATCTCTGGACAAAACACTTATCTTCTTAAGCCATTCCAATAGAACCCTGAAATTTGGGGCTAAATTGTTTGGGGGGGGGTCTTAGCCGGGCTCGGTGGCTCAGCCCGTAATCCTGCACCTTTGAGAAGCTGAAGTGAGTGGATTGCCTGAGCCCGCGGGTCCGAGACCCACCTGGGCAGCGAGACCTCATCTCTACAATAAATCAAAAAATCAGCCGGGCATGGTAGCGCATGCCTGTAATTCCGGCTACTCAGAAGGCTGAGGCAGAAGAATCGCTGGAGCCCAGCAGGCGAGGCTGTGGTGGCCGGGAGTGGCCACTGCACTCCAGTCTGGGCGACAGAGTGAGACTCCAACTAAAAAAAAAAAAAATATTTGGGGGGGTCTCAATGATTAGACTCCAGAAGAAATAATACTAATACTGGGGTCAGGAAGCCTGTCTTCTAGATGTTGGTATTAATACCTGGTAGCCTTGGACAAGTCAGTTAACCTGCCTGAGCCTTGGTTTCCTCGTTTATAAAATGAGAGAGATAAACTAGGTCACTAAGATCCCTTCCATATATAAAATTCTATAATACTAAGTGCAGGAAGGCATCATCATCCAATCATGTTCAAGAGAAACCTGGTTTAATTTGGTTCTTCAATAATTGACACAGTTTTATCAAAATAATCAAAACTGAGCAGAAAAAGAAAACAGTGTACCAGTAAGATGCATGAGCTCTAGAGTCAGACCTTCCCAAGTTCTTGTTTTGACCATGCTGCTCCCTAGCTGATGTTATCCCAGCTGTTCTACTTAATAACTAGTGTTGTCATAACAGTTACTCAACTTTCATAGCCACTAATTTCTTTATTTGTAAAAGATAAATGGCAATAATATTTTTCTTATAGAACTATTGAGGATTAAATGAGATAATACATGAAAAAATTAGCATAGTATTCCTAGTAGAGTAAATGCTCAGTAAATGCTAACTATTGTTACAATTTTAAACTATCAGCTAATAGAGTTCTTGTACTGACAAGAGAAAAATTTATAATAGCATCAGAGTAATAGTTACTGTTTAGAATGTACTTTGTATACTTGTAAAGTCTCTTTTCAAATTAAAAATGTGAAAAATTATAAAGACAAAGAGAAAACATTCTCACTCCTACTACTCAAAATTAGCCACTTATTTTTGAAAACAGTAAAAAATGTTTTAAAAGATGACTGCTGTCAAATTTATAGCTTACATCACTGCTTCTTGACTCCCATTCCTTTCTTCTGCATGCATTTTTTTACTTCCTAATTGGTTCTTTAGCAATGGTCAGTGGATGATAAGCCTCAGTCTTTGAAGAAACATTTCACTCACACTCTTAAATGAAAGTTAGCTTAATATCTAATGATAGTTTAACTTGATATCACACTCTTGAATGATAGCTCAAATATTCTCAGTTGGCAGTTTGCTCCCCACAGCATTTTGTTCTATTGTCTTTCAACCTCAATTGGTGCTGTTGAAAAGTCTTCTGTAAGTCAAAATGATACCCTTTTCTCTCTGATTGTTTTCAAGTTCTCTTTGTCATTGTGATTCTACAGTTCTACTGCAACCAGGTAAGGATGTGTTTTTATTTATTACACCCAAGACTCCTTGTGATTCTTATATGAAAACTCTTAGAATGATGCTACTCTTTCTTTCTCTTTTTTTCTTATCTCTAGTTAAAACCTTCCAATGGCTTCCCATTTCAGAGTAGAAACAAAAATCCTTTCCATGGGATAAAAGCCCTGCACAATGTATCTTCTCTATTCCCATTACCCTGTGACCCCATCATCTCTATCCCTCTGCCCTTGATTATTCCACACCTGGACTCTTTGTTATTCCTCCAGCAAGCCAAACATGCTTCTGATTTGAGTCCTTTGACTTACTATTCATTCTGCTTTGAATGAATAAGAGGAATCAACCATTCATCCTAGGAATTCATACTTGCTCCCTTTATCTTCACAAGAAACTCTGCTCAAATATTACTGTATCAGAAAGGTCACTTAAGAATGCCCCACCCAAAATAGCACTTAGACTCCCATTCTATCACTCTCTATTCCCTTATTCTACTCTATTTTTTATAGCACGTACTACACTTGACATGTTATATTTCTTTATGATATGTCTTACCTTCTGTGTTAGGCAGGCTCTAAGATGGTCCAACATTAGAGTAGAGATAATGATCTCTGCCTCCTGGTATTCATGCCCTAGTGTAACTTCCTCTCCTTGAGTGTGGGCCAGACTTACTCTCTTCTAACAAGTAGAACACAGCAGACATGATGGAACATCACTTCCAAGATTAAGTTACTTAAATACCATGGATTCCATGTGTGTTCTCTCTCATTCTCTGTCTTGGATCATTCCCCTTGGAAAAGCCAATATCAAGGCATGAGGCAAATGTATAGTGAGGGACTGAGGCCTAGCAACAACCACATGAGTGAGCTTGGAATCAGATCCATCCCTCTCTGAATCAATCCTTCAGATGAGACTGCATCTCCAACCTACAGCTTGAATGCAGTTTCATGAGAGACTGTGAGTCAGAGCCCATTAAGCCCTACCCAGATTCCTAACTGACTCCTATTAGATAATAAGTGTTTGCTGTTTTAAGATCCCAACTTCAGCCAGGCTCTGTGGATCAGCCTGTAATCCTGTGCCTTGGAAGGCTGAGGTGAGTGGATTGCCTAAGTCCATGGGTTCGAGACCCGCCTGGGCAGGTGAGACCTCATATCTACAATAAATCAAAAAATTACCTGGGAGTGGTAGCGCATGCCTGTAGTTCCAGCTACTTGGAAGGCTGAGGCGGAAGGATCGCCGGAGCCCGGCAGGTCGAGGCTGTGGTGGCCGGGAGCGGCCACTGCACTCCAGTCTGAGCGACAGAGTAAGACTCCAACTCAAAAAAAAAAGAAAAGATCCCAACTTCCAGGATCATTTATTATACAGCAACAGATAATTAATATATCTTCATGTGTAAATATAAAATATCATGAAATATACTGAGAGAGACACCACTTCATAGCCACTGTGATGATATAGTCAGCCCTTTAAAGTCAAATTTGGAGTAAAGCAAGGACCTCCTTTATTTCATCTTTGATGTGAGAGCCACTTATTCATGAACTTGAAATCTCCAGGATAATAGTGACTTTTTGCTCAGTACTATCATCCTTTTTGCCTAGGATGTCACTTAATGAATATTTACTGAATGGATACATGATTTAAATTACATGCTATAATGTTAATTACAAATTAAAAAAATAAAAAGACCTTGAGTTGTTTCCCTAAGCAATGCCAACATTTAGCGGAAAGGCAACCCACTGGCAAAAACTGGCCTGCAGAAGACAAGCCTCAGCAGGCCAGAATGTCATTTGGAAGAAAAAAAAAAAAAACTGTACTAACAGGGCACAAAAGTTTGCTATAGGTAATGTCCACTCCTGTTTTATAAACAACAAATAGTCACCTTGATGTTATATGCCTGTGACCCCTGTTCTATAGTTAGACATTCTCCATCTCCAGAGGTGTTAGAAAACAGATTGAGGGCATTTTCATGCTATGAGGGTGGCTATCCTAAATTACCTTTAAAGTGCCTTTGAATTTCAAGACTTTCTTAATTTTGTTTATTTAATTATTTGTATTTTGCAATTATTTAACATTAAGATGTTGAATTGGAAAGAAACATATATTTAGAAACTTTTTAGGTGAAACCAGCACACTTTTAGACATGCTAATTAATTAAACTTAACAAATATTCTTGAATGTATAGTCAATTATTTAAAATAATTACCATGTTACTGGTAAATGATAACTTAGTTTCAAGTGGGTTGTTTAATGTAACTATGCCTCCAATTTCAAGTTCACGAATGAGTGGCTCCAAAGTCAAACACAGAGAAAATAAAGAAGCACCTTGTTTTACTCCAAATTTGAATTTGAAGGGCTGGTTACATCATCACACAGGAGACAGAGTAGTATCTCCCTCAGTATATCTCATTTTATTCATAAAGAAGGCATCTGTCTTCCTTTTGAGTAACATGCCAAGGATATGATCTTATTGGACCAACAAAAGGGTTGGATATGTCTACCAAACATTCCAAAATGTGTCTTTTTCCTTTCAGCAGTTTTAGCAATGTTATTTAGGACTGTTACATTTTTGACACAATCCAAAGTGCTGATGAAAGCTTTGCCCCTACATAACAAATGCCACAGAAAGATGACCCTGTCTTACTTGTTCATGCCTATATTCCAAGTGCCTAACAACACGCCTGACAAACAGTAGGTGGTCAATAAAAGATTGTTGGATAATAGACAAAGAGCTAATTTTAATTATGTAGTTATCCACTTCTATCCTAGTTGTAGTTTCAGCAAAAAGATACCTACAGACTAAAAAATTAATAATAAGTCCAAACATATTTTGAGCAACATTGAGGCCACATTAGATGACCAGTTTGAAAGGAAAGCATTTGGTTGGGCGCAGTGGCTCATGCCTATAATCCCAGTACTTTGGGAGGCCAAGGTGAGAGAATTGCCTGAGCCCACAGTTCGAGACCAACCTGGGCAACTTGGTGAGACCTCATCTCTACAATTAATCAAAAAATTAGCTGGGCATGGTGGCACATGCCTGTAGTTCCAGTTACTTGGAAGGCTGAGGCAAAAGGATCACCTGAGTCCAGCAGGTTGAGGCTGCAGTGGCTGGGAGCATGCCACTGCACTCCAGCCTCGGCGACAGGGACTCTGACTCAAACAAAAAAAAAAGGAAAGCATTCATGTTTGACAAAGTTTTATTACAGCTGTAGAAAATCTGCTTAATCTGTAATCACACCTTTGAATGTTATTAAAAGCCACTAAAACCCTATAACCTTCCTTTAAAAAGACTATAAGTCTAAAAATAAGGATGAATAACAGTTTGTTTTATTGAATGCTGATTATGTGCCAGGTTCTATGCTTGGCACCTTACACACATTTCATTTAATCCTCACAGTCACTCTATGAAGCAGATGTTGTGTTATCTCTATGTTTGATGAGGTAACAGACACAGAGAGGTGAAGAGACCTGCCTTAGGTCTGATAGCTACTAGTACACAGCGGCAAGGTAGAGATTTCAGCCCAGGCTATTGCTATTAACCACTTGGCTACACTGGCCAGTTTTCAGAGAAGTTACAAGGTCTAAATGAGCACATAGAAAAGCAACCACAGACACTCAGTTAATATTAGTTACTCTCTCCCCACTTTCTCCATCTGGGGGCCTCCCATCTGGTTCCTGCTCTCTAAGTTGTAGTTTGGGACAATAAGCAGTGACCCAATAATTTGCTTCCTCCCTGACTAAAAGTTTGGGGAGTGTAAATGATATTTTAAATAATTTGTGGTATTGTTTGTTGCCGGTCACTAAAAAGAAAATGGACATGTTAATCAATTACAGAGTATTTGGGGAAGTTAAATACCCTACATTATTGCGTATTCTTCACTGAAAATAAAATAGCCAAATTACTGACTGATAGTGTCAAGGCTTTGTTTTTTTGCTGTTGTCTTTTCTCCTCTGATTAGGATTTCCTGATTTAATATCTAGTTACAGAATTCAACTTTTGTGATATATTAGGAAGACACCATCTTCCTAATTGTCTGAACATATTAATCAACAGTGGTGAAGTAATCACCTCACAAGACTAATACTAACACTTCGGTATTTGTTGTGATTGTTGTTTTATAGGGTAAAAGTCAAATTGTTTTATAGATGTAAAAGAAAACTTATGCATATTTGTCTAATTAAATTGTAGGCATACCATAAAAACTTCAATTATTCACCAGGATAGGTTTAGAATATTTAGTGAAGGATGAGTTCGAGATTAACATTGAATTAATCGGGAAAAGTCTACTGTTAAGTTCTATTTCTTGATCTGGATGTTGCTTAAATAGGCTTATTTAATTTGTGAAAATTCACCAGGACACACTTATGTTAATTTTTTATGTGTATTTCAATTAAAAAGTTTTTTGAAAATCTTCCTCTGTGAAGTTACATACTGAAGTATTTCAGATGCAATGCTGGAATATCTGGGATTTGCTTCAAAAGACTCCAGTAAATGGGGGAAAGAACATGCATGGTGGTGGGCAGGGAAGAGAATGGAGGAAGGCAGGAAATAAAAGAGAAAAGATTAGCAAGATGTTGATATTGTTGGTGTACCTAGTGAGTTCATGGAGGTTCATTTAACATATTTTAAAATTACCATAATAAAAAATGTTAAAGGCAGGGGGTGATTGCTGCTGCAACTGTGCTTGCAAGTGAACAGCTAAAAGAACAGGGGAGACAGACATCTGGGCAACCACAGAAAAGTATCATCATGGAAAGAGGGGAAATTAATGAGTGTACTACAGCAGCAACATGCCACTCTGCATTACCTGTTCCACATGTTCTCAAATGAGGAACTGGGGGATTAAGGACTGTGAAATGGCAGGGAGATGGGCTTTCTTGACATTCATTGAGCAGAATAGCTTCCAGAGTGGTGGCCACCCCTACTACATTCAAAATGACAAAAAAAGGTGGCCTACACAGGTAAAATTTAAGGGACTGTATGACTGTGTGTGTGTGTGTGTGTGTGTGTGTGTGTGTGGTGATAACTATAAGAATCAGGCTATAAATTGCCATGGCAAGGACATTAGGTAAAGTGCACTTTGAAGGTGACTCTATATCTGTATATTCCCCTACCTCCTGCAAAAAATAAAAAATAAAAAAACACCAGGTGAGGGAAGAAGCAATGCTAGTCAGTTTCTAAGCACAGACTTTGAGTTCAGAAGGCCTCTACCCCAGGGGATGAAGAATGATTCAAAGCAAAACTTCTCTTTCAAGAACTTGATATGAATATTTCATCCTACTCATCCTAAGACTTTAAGGAAATAAGAGCTCATCTCACAAAAAGGTAGGGAAACACAACGAGCTCTACAAAATCAGCAAATGCAAATGCTTTGTCTAAATTTTTGTACTTTCTAACCAATGTTTAATAGTAACTATTCTTTGAAATGACCAAAAAAGTCTTGGTCACGGTGTTATTTTCTTTGTACAAAGGGCAAGAGAAAACACTCCTCCCCTAAGCTAAGAGATTAAAAGCTTGGAGAAAAGGGGGATCAGGTGATCATAAACTCTCTACCCTGTGTTTCTACAGAACTCACTTGTTAATCTGCTACTCAAAGATTTCCACTTGCAAGAGTACCTTTCAGTTTAGGAATGTAATTTCAACAATGCATCCATTTAATTCAAATTCCAATAGAGTAAGAAAAAAATTTTTGGATGCTCCTTAACATTTCTTATAAAAGAATTTTATCAGTAATACGGTACTTTCTAGCCAATGTTTTTTTTTTTTAATTCTGTTTAGTGTCTCTTTAGGTAGCTTTCTGGTATATAAAAGTATACCAGATTAATAACTAAAAAACCCAGCAAATATCAGCACTATTATCAAGCATCAATTATAAAAATATACCAAACATGTTGAGTAACATATTTGTCACCGGTTGGAATGAGGTCCAATTGAGCATGCACATAGAAGTGTGCAACTGCTTGGAAGCTGGTGAGACAGCACCACTCTTGTTTTCTTCATCAACCTAGTGAAGTGGGAGGTGAACACTTGAGAATGGTTTCAAGTACCCGCTTCAGATAGTATCTGCTGGGGACTCTGATGGGTACAGCACAGTTATCCAGACACCAACGGATTTGCTTTCATGAGCAAATTTCCCCAAACACTGTGCCTAGTTACTCAAAGTATGATCAGGGAGATGCACGTCAGCGTAACCTTGGATAGAACTTGTTAGAAAGGCAGAATCTCTGCCACACCTAGACCTACTAAATCAGAATCTGTTTTTTAACCAAATACCCAGGTAATATGTATGCGCATAACAGTTTGAAAAGCATAGAATTAATATCACTTTGGAGGGAGGTTTCTACTGAACTCTTCCTTGGGATTCTTCTGTTCCTCACTTTTCTGATGACTCACATGAGGATACTGAAGAGCCCTCATCAAATTCCAACTGACACTAATCTAGAAGAAAACAATTGCACAAGCACCTCTTGAAAGAGACAAGGCTTGAGAGCAGATCGCCTAAAAAGATTTAAACAACCAGGGATTTGCTAAAGACAAAAAAGTAATGCACACTTCAGTAAATTGTTGTAAATCAGACTACTTCTAGAGAACTGGCTATAAATTTAGTCACACATTTTAACAGTGACTACCAACAAACTGGCCACATGTGTGGTGAGGGACAGGGAAGGAAAAAGATCTTGAGAGTCAATTCTATTCTATTCTAAAGAATAGCTGAACTAAAGAACATTAGATATCAAGAAGAGGTGACTATGTGAGTACATCATTATTGAATTCACACATTTGAAAGACTGTCCCAAGACATTTCATTCTACAAATGTGTTTTTGAGCATCTGCTATGTGCCAGGAACTATGCCAGGAGCTAAGGATACAGAGTAAAAACCAGAACTGATCTCTGATTTTCTGATGTTTCCTGCCTAATGGAAGAAATAAGTCTGTTCCAGAAAGCAGAGCTATAGCTAATGAAAGGCAAGTGGAAGGATATGGGTACTATACAAGAAAGTCCCTTCTAGCCAGAGGATACAACTTTGAACAGACAGAAGTGCCCAGGCTTCCCAGGACTGGGAAGAATGGGTTAGGGAGGGGATGACCACCTCTCAAGGAGTAACCCAGGAGACTACTAGACCAAAGCTAATATTCCAGGGGTAGAGAATAATTGGGGTCAATGTCATTAATCTAATATAAGATTTGTTTAGAATTATGCTATATTCAGTTGAACTGAGAATAAATTTCTTAAAACTTAATTACAACTTAATATTACCAGCTAAATTTTGTGCATAATTGTAAACAATGTCCAATTTATCTTTTAGTAATAGTTTCTAAAATCTAACATTTAATAAAAATTCACATTAATATTTTAAGCAACAACTCTGCTTAATGGCTCATGTCAATTGTAATCTTGCTTCTTTTCTACCCCTAAAACTACTATATTTCGTGTTCCTTAGAGTAGCTTCAAGAGTTGCTCATTCCACTTCTGAAATTATCCTAAAGAAAAAATCATTTGCTTTCCTCTTCCTTAAAGAAAAAAAAAAAGAGGAGGGGGGTGGGAAAACTAGTCACCTGAAGATGCAAATGAACAATATTTATAAAGAAAAATAATACATAAACCACTTGAATGTTAAACAAAACCATCAATTCTTTTCATAGAATTAGGCAGGGTATAAACAATAAAAAATAATATCCAATAAGTTGGAGAATATTTAAGATAAACTGAGAAACTATCATATGTAATTATGCAGGCTACATAGAAACACGGAAAAATACTCATAATGACAAGAAAGCAATACAAACTTGTACAGTTCTGGCCATATAAAAATTATGGACACGTGAACAAGAACTAAAAAAAAAAAGTTTATCTTTTAGGGTGTTAAAATTCCTTTTTCAGTTTAAAATTTCTATTTCACTGTTGACTATTCAATAAATACTTTTTCAATGAATGTATGAGGAACCAAAATAACTGTAACTCATTATAAGAATGTGTGCATTAGCAAAAAATGAAATTACAAAGGTGACACATAGTTTGATTATGTTCAGTTGGTTCTTTGTCCTTTATCCTATTTGAGGTCATAAACTACCAAAAGTAAAGATAATGAGATTCATATTATGAAAAATGCTTAACATTTGTGGAAAGTAAAAAGGACTTTGTACAGCAGCCACCCATGAACTTTGGGTAAAAGCAAAACTAAATTTCTGAAGTCTATTTTGCTTTTCACCTTATTTGATCTCACTGAACATCACCCATGCCAAGCTGAGTTTTTTTCCTCCTATTTTCCCTTCTTCTCAAGTTCATAAATTTGAAGAAAAAAATACACAGCAGCTCTGTTACAGTCCTCTTCGTTCTCCCAGCAATGTCATGAAACGTGGCTTTCTGGAATCGGTCACAGAGAGAGTAAGATAAGAATAGTTGTCTACTATCTGTCACCACAGAGATCACCAGGACTAAGTTGACTTAGGGCCAAGAGATCTGGGTTCAAATTTTCCACTTCTATAACACAGAAATAATATCACTTGCCCCGAAAGGTGATGTCACAAGAA
Source organism: Carlito syrichta (assembly GCF_000164805.1). Lineage (NCBI taxonomy): Eukaryota > Metazoa > Chordata > Mammalia > Primates > Tarsiidae > Carlito > Carlito syrichta. The sequence continues at coordinate 472,288 of NW_007248750.1, forward strand.
AGTCTCTAGCATATAGTGATGCTCAAGAAATGCTTATTTCATCCTTTTTTCCCACTTTCCACTACACACATGCACACAAGTTCTGCCCAGTAAAAAACTGCAGGAGTCTTTATGTCAGTGATTTCCCAGATGCATGCTCCAACTTTCTCCACCCTGCTCTCTTCCTCCACAGCCTAATCCTTATGTGTCACATCAACAGGCCCCTATGCCCTTGACCTCTGATTGGGGTTTAGTCAATGCTAAGTCCCAGAAAGACATGAGTGAGGTAGGAGAAACAAGGGAGGGAGTAAGGTTGGGATATTCATTTTATTTGTGCTGGCTGCATCCCTTATACAAACTCACTGTTCTTCTCAAGACAGCATCTTCCAAATGACAATCTCTTCTGGCTTCTGATAACCACTTCCATCTATTTGTCCCTTTAGTGCTAGTGGTGGTAACTGCCCTACCATCATGATAACCCTGGGTTCCTATCCCTTATGTTTTCCTCTACATTCTACCCACACTTCTTTAAGCAAACTCTCCTGGAGTTATCCTAAGTTAAGAATGCCAACTATTCCTGTTGGGACTCTGACTGATAAAGTCCTATCTATTGCATTCCAGAATCATTTATATCTTCAATCAGCACAAGGAGAATGTGCAGTTCTGGGGTTCATCTCAGACTGAAATGCACATACAGGAAGGACCCGATGATTCTAAAATACCAGACTCTCAAGGCTAACCTGTGCTTTTCCAATGGGCCTGAAGTAGTCCTAAGCAGAGCCACTCTCATCAGACCCCAGAGGAATAACATCAGTTTCTAAACCCTAGAAGTGCTATGAACTGGGGGAGAAGTTCTAGTCATCCCTTTATTTTCAATATTCATTCTCAGTGAGTCCCAGCTTTATCTCAAATTAATAAAGGTGTCCAACTCAATAATTCCTTAGAGACTAGGAAAAGGGGAAACACAGCAGCCTCTAAAACATCCCAGTCTTCCAATTATGTCACTGCTCCAAGTGTGGAGTTGGGAAACAAAGCACAATAATACCCTCTCCAAAACAAAAAGGCTGTTTTAACCTCTGATGCAATGGGGAAAAAAGTGGGATAAGCAATTTCTCCTAACTCCCAGAGTCAGTGAGGAAACTGAGTCCCACAGAGGGTAAGTGTGTAAGGCAGAGCTAGGACTGAATACAGGCATCTGGTTGCCAGTCCAACCTTAGTTACAGCAACCATCTTCTCTCCCACTTGGTCTGTGGTGGTCAGCTTCCCAAAGGCAAGTCAAAGGGAGACCACCCCTCCCACTCCCCCAGTTGAATCCTAGCCCACCACGATGTGTCAGAATTTTGCTAATGTAAGATGGATTTATGAGGTCTAGAGTGGCCCTAGTCATTCCAAGACTGAAGAACTCACAGAACTTTAATCGCTTTACTGGGCCTAATGACATAGATATAAGGACTTCAGCCTTAACTGTGAGTAACCACCATGTGCAGAGCAAGTACTCTTCTAGATGCCCCCATGAGTTTAAAGGACTCATCCAATTCTTTTTTAATTTACATTTTAATTAAGAAGGCCAGAGAACTAAATATGAAGCACAAGAGCAGGGAGTTGTACATAGAGTTTTACCCAGCAGAAAGACGTTAAAGTAGTGTTGTGGCATGTTAAGAGCTCGTGCTCTAGGTCACACTGCAACATATGAAACATGGAGCAAACCCCAATCTTGCTAAGCCTCCATTTCTTTATCATTAAAATGAGGCAACAACACCATCTACGATAAATATGATTAACACAGGGTTGTTGTGTATTAAACTAACTGATATACATAACAGTCCTTAGCAAGCACAGGAACTGGCATGCTGTGAGGGCTAAATGCTCATTCTTATTATCAGACCCAAGTGAAGTTGGTTAAGTCTCCTCTAGCTGGAAATCAAACTCTATGGCCTGACTGGCATCTTACTTGCACCCCAAGACTTAAAAGCCTTTGTTTATTTTTAAGAGGAAGTATGTTACAATATTACCAAATGTAACAGAACATAACAGTAAAAACTATGGTAATAATGATGCTAAGAGTTTCATATAGTCAAAGGCATCGTTGTTTATTGCTGTGTTAGGCTCAGAAAACTAAACATTGCAAAAAATCAAGAAAGATTCTAAAAATCACAGTCATTGGGAAGAAAGTGACTCAACATTTTCTGTGTTTCACTTGCCAAAAAGATAGCCCGGATGTGGAACTGAGAGAGAGATTAAAAAGAAGACGTTTGAAAGACAAGCATGAGAGTTTTGTGAAATTAACCACCCAAAACCTCCCTAAAACTCCAGATGTGTGATTTGTATACCTAAGTGTATGCTGCAGTCTCTACCCATGTCTTCTTTTTCTTTTACCACAATCAGCTGGTTAGCAGGAGGGAAGGATATAAAGGCAGAAGCTTATCTTTCATTCACCCTGTGTGCTACCTTTGACGGCTATCACAGTTCAGGGTAGGAAAACGTTAGTGTTCATCACTATGGAGGAAATTGTGATGTCAAGCCCAGAATTGTGGAATCACAAAATACGAGTCACATGAACAGGTTTGGGGATGGAAACAAGGGAGCAGAGCTCCAAATTACCAGGCAAAAAATGTAAGTCTTTAGAAGCTCTTCTGAAGCAATTCAGATTAAGCCGTTTTTTTCTTTCAGAAGATGGAGGCAATTACTGATTATTTCTACAACCTTTTCTGTTCACAGAAGAGATGATACCAGAATTCCAGCCTTCAGACCCAGTGAATGCCCTATGAAAGAACACACAACCAGATGTAGATACCTTCATTATAAAGTGTGGCTTTCACCTGAACTGGAGAAAGCAATCTTTGTCCTAGATCACAGAGTATTTCATTGTAACCCTATCCTTCAAACACTATTAGACTGGGGAGACAAATAAGTAAACAGGGTGCTAAGTGCTATCATAGAGGCATCTACTTTATGCTCCAGGAGAAATGGAAAAAGAGGACAAGTGGCGCCTAACCCAGCCTGAGGGGTCAGAGAAGGCTTCTGGAGGAAGGGGCACCTGAGATGAAGCTGGAAAAGCAAGTAGTTTTGACCTGATGAAGGACGGAGGGCTCATTCTGTGCAGAAGGGCACAGGGGAAACAGGAGGACCAACTGGAAACCCGTAACCCTAGGGAATACTGTCATTTTAGGGCCAGTCTGGGGACTTGGGGATCAGAAAGAGGCCACAGGATGAGGGGCCAGAAAGACAGAAGACCTAAGGAGGACAGCATTTCAAGGCAGAAATGGCTCATAACTGTGAATGGATGCAAGTCAAGTCAGGTGAAGGCTAAAGGCCTGGACTAAGCTAACCACAAATGTCCTTAAGTGCCCTTTGCCCGAGACATTTCAGGGAAGCGGCAGTGACAGAGGCCAGGGCACATAGGGTTGAATTGCAGGAGGTGAGGAAGCAGAAACCATGGATAAGGCTACTCACAGGAAGCCTGGCTAAGAACAGGGAGTGAGCTAACAGGAAATACAGGATCAAGTTTTATTTTCCAACCTGAACCTTAGCCCTGAGTTCCAGACTTTCATCTCCTCTCAAATTCCTTCTTTTCCTTGCCCGCTACACTCAGTTTACACTCTGGCCTCCCTCCACTATTCCCATACAAGAGCCTGGGTAGTCTTTTAAAACTAAAAATCAGACCATCTTATGCCCCACTCCTAATGTACAATGGTTTCCTGCTGACCTTAGAATAAAATTTAACTCCTTGCCATACCCTGATAAGTTCTTGGGTGATGTGGATCCTGCCTCCCTCTCCAGCATCTTCTCATGCACCTCTCCCTCCTGTTAATCATGTACCAACCTGGTCTCCTTTCAGTCCTCGAACCCTCTAACACATTCCTGCCTTAGGATCTTGCCCTCCCTCTTCCAACAGAAGCAGCCAAAGGGTGAGTCCCCTATAAAGGAATAGGCCACCACCAAGGTCTTCCTCCACCCTGTGCCCAAGGGTTCACCTCAAACAAATGCCTTCAGAGTCCCAGTTTTCCAGCCCTCCAGGTGGGGTATTTCCTGGCTCTCAGCAACAGGGGCTTTGATGTCAAAAGACCCAGGCCCTACCTAATTTCTCTGCTGCCTGTTGTGTGGCCGTTCTCAAGGCACTACCTCATCAGTTTTCATATCTTAAAAAATGTCAACAGTGTCTGCCTTCCCAGCTGTTGGGAAGCTTATCTCAGAAGGTGTGTAATCACCCAGTTCTTACCTGTATCTCCCCTGACCCAGGGGCCTCTCTCCAACCTTTTCATCACTTACCCTCACCAGGAACCAGTCCTAGGCCCCTCAGCCCTTCCCAAGTTCTGTCCATCAAGGTAGTTGCCTCTCCGTTTCCCCTCAGGTTGCATAGATCCTGCCTCACTCTCCTCAGAACCCCACCACCAGCATTCTGTGCAAACAAACACCCACATAGTCCAAATTCATCACCTATCTAGTAGATGCCTCTTTTCAACCATCTCTTCTTTGGTCTTAGGTCACTAGCTCCCATCCTAGGCCTGGTACATAAAGTCCTCCCAGACAAATATCCCCTCTCAGTATCTTCCTCAACCCTGCTAGCTGGCCATTGACACCCAAGGCAGCCTTGAAAACCATGGTCTGAAGATGGCAGAGCACCACTACTCTGGGTTCCCTCCATCACCACAACTGACGGGATTACAAATGCGCACGGAAATGTCTATTGTTTTACTGTTACAGTAGCTAGCATTTTTCTATGCAACACAGGCTGAATTCAGATGGAAAGAAGGGGAAAAACTCTAGTGGTAATGAAGAAAGTTTGTACAAAAGCTGGGATTAGACATGGCCTGATGACCACCTCCATTCATGTTATTTATCCTCTTTTAAGTACTTCATAACACGTTTTCTCATTTGTCACACCTTCATCATCACATACTATTGTTATTATTAACAGTTTACAAATGAGGAAGCAGACTTAAAGACATTAAAGTATGTCCAAGGTGCCATAGCTAGTAAATGGAGAAGCCAAGACTGGACCCCAGGACTCCTGATTCTTAGTCTAATGGCATCCAGTCTCTCAAAGCTGCATTCTAATGCTACATCAGAGACACTCTTGGCTGAAGTACCAGGGTGCTGGAATGAAACAAAAAGGATAAGTAGTCTGGTAGAATTGATTAAAGGCAGACTGTGGAGTATAGCTTACATTCAATAGACAATGGGGAGCAATAATCAACTCCCAATTCCACGCTCCATGGCAGTAATTTTATACCTCCTCTTCTGCCTTTAAAGACATTACTTCACCACCTCCCTCTGGCTATCAGTTGGTGCCAATAGTCCTCTTCAGAAAGAAAATAGAAGTTTTTCAGAGGGCAGAACTTCCAGTCTCTTGCCTTCTATAAACTTCTCTGTATCTTTGAATAGCCTTTCCTCTTTCCACACTGTCAAATGGGAGAGGCACCCCTTCTCTGGCAATGCTACTAGCCATCCCTTGTGTACAACCCTCCATCCATGAAAAAGATCCTACTCAATCATTATCCTTTCTCTTCCTTGAATCTCTGGCTTCTTCCTTTCTTCTGGCTCTTTCTTTCCTCAGCCTTTGAACAGGCTAGAGCCCCTCTCACCCTTACATAACCCCCTCCTCAGGAAGCCCACAGTCCTTTCTTACCCTCACGCTTCCTAGCTGAGCTCCTTTAAGAAGCATCAGCAGCAAACACATATCTCTACTTCATCACCATGGATTCTCTACTTCATCCACTCTAATAGTGGGATGCTGAAACATTTACCTCTAATGATACTTAAGAGCTAGATCCAATAGACAATTTCCAACAGATCTCTTACTTTAACTTTTTATGGCACTTGACGTTGCTGCACTCTCTCCTTGAAATTCTCCTTTGCCTTGATTTCTAAGACCCTGCTCTCTCCTGGTCTTCCTCCCCTTCATCTATTCCTTCCTTCTCTCCCTCTGCTTTTGCCTTAAATGTTGGCATTTCCTGAAGTTCCATCTTTGTACTTCCTCTTACCTTACATACTCTACTTTCTCTGTTTGAAATCATCTAAAATATAGCTTCAACTTACAACCACACACTGGTGACTTCCATACTTAGATATTTCCAGTCCAGAACACTCATGTGAGCTCTCTACAATCTGGCTACTTTTGCCTGCCATTATCTCCACTTGGATTCCATGGGTGTCTTAAACTCAACATGGCTATATATAATGAGAGAATTTATTGAGTATTGCATCAGGATTCTATAAAGAAACAAAACCAATATGAAACACACCAATGTGTATACGTGTGTAGGAATACATGTTCATATACACAGATACTAGGTGATTTACTGTAAGGAATTGGCTCATACAATTGTAGGGGCTGACAGATCTGAAATCTGTAGGACAGGGCAGCAGGCTGGAAATTGAGGAAAGAACTGCAGTTACAATCTTGACTCCTTCCCTACTCAAATAGGCACCCTGGAGATGGGTCTGGCCTCTCGCCTCTATATCCTTGACATCTTGCACAGGACTAACATACAGCAGAAGCTCAATAAGGGCTGGCTAATGGACAACTAGGTATAAAGGAAATGTTATTAAGTGAAAATGGTACAACAGGACATGGAAGGCACCAACTCAAGATGAAGAAGAATCAGGACTTGAAGAAGGGCTATGCTACAATTCAAGATATAGCTCTTCTGGGACATTCATTTGCCCGAATCACCTGACCACTACACTATGACTGAACAAGGGCCATCACACAGATAGAAGCATATCCTGTCCAATATGCTATCTGAATGTTTCAACAATGCTGTGAAGTTGGCAGGGCAAAGAAAAGGTCACATTTTATTAGTAAAATATAAGTTGAGAAAGATTAACTGTCTTGTTTAGGTTGCCACAAAAAAAATACCTATAATGAAAGCTCTTAGTTCTTTGGTGATATACAGGTAAGAAAGACCACAAAAACAATAGAAAGTCAGAACCAATAAATAACAGTGCAATTCAAGACTTTTTATCTACCTAAACCTGCAAAAAGTAATCTACTACTTACAAAGGATAATTTTTATTTTATTTGTTTTTTTGTTTTTTTTTTTTTGAGTCGGAGTCTCACTCGGTCGCCCAGACTAGAGTGCAGTGGCCGCTCCTGGCCACTGCAGCCTCGACCTGCTGTGCTCCGGCGATCCTTCCACCTCAGCCTTCCAAGTAGCTGGACCTACAGGCACGTGCTACCACGTCCGGCTAATTTTTTGATTTATTGTAGAGATGAGGTCTCGCCAAGTTGCCCAGGCGGGTCTCAAACCCGCGGGCTCAGGCAATCCACTCACTTCAGCCTCCCAAATCGCGGGATTACAAGCTGAGCCACCGAGCCCATCTTTATTTTATTATTTTTTTTTTTCAGATTAAGTCTTATACTATATCATGATATGTACAAGATTATTGGAATTATCATATATCCATTGTTGGAATTATACATTTCTGATTATATAGTATATATCTAGAAGCATTTCTTTCTGAAATGCCAGTATGTATAAAATCTATAGAATTCATGAAACATTAATATATAGTCCAAGCATTGCATTTGGGGATACCACAGCATTCTCTGAAGTCAGAGAGTAGTGTAAATTCTTCATTAGCCATTCTTGTTAAAGAAGGCAGGACTGATTACCATATTTGCATATGTAGTAATTTGATATTTTCAAAGCTCTTTTCTAAGTAGCCTCATTAAGTATTATGAAAGTCTTATAAACCAGGGCAAATTCATTTTATTCCAGTTGACAGAAACAGAGGCAAATGCCTAAGATCATGTAATTGATAGAAGGCAAACATAGGATTAGACACAAGACCTTTCTGCCTGGAGGCCTATGGCTATTCTATAAAGCTCTCAAGGCCTTTCTGCCTGGAGGCCTATGGCTATTCTATAAAGCTCTCATGGCTTCCTGACCATAGGTCCATCAGACTGTGATGCCATGAAATAGCATGTCTGATTTGCTCTCTGTTAATGTCTAGCATAGTATCTGACAGTAGTAGGTACATGATAGGTATGTCATTTGATGAATTATTGAATTCATTTTCTTTGGGTGGCTCTAGTTACCTATAAGGTAAAATGGAGCATACACTATTGCTAAATATCTTGGCTTTTTAAATGCCATTGGCATTATCAGGAATAAACAAAAAGGAAATGCTATCTTTTCTAAACTGCATATGTTGTTTCCCAAGGCCAGAAAATTCTGGGCCAGGGCCCCATTTCAGCACAAAAGATAGCAAGTAGTATTTATATTTTTCAGCTTCCTGGAAAATTAAGAGTTGAATCAAGGGGTTGGTCCGGCAGTAGAATGAAACATGGGAAAGGGACCATTGAATACAAGACCACTTACAAGGCTATCACCATAGTCCAGTTACAGGTAACCTACATGGCAAGAAATGGGCTTGCCAAAGGAGTAAGGACTCACCCAGAGGGACACACATCAGTGAGAGAGAATCCACTCTGTGACAAGAAGATGTAGCTTTGAGGCAGGCCAAATCCAGGAACCAGGTGTGCAGAGGACTACAGCAGGAAGAACCACTCTGGACACAGCTTCACAGCATGTCTGTAAAACCCTCTTTTCTTAGCCACCTAGAGCACAGGAGAATGAGGAGCAGCTGGGCTCCTTGGGTTTACTATGGCCTCACCCCACAGGGATCTCCTGCCCATGTCACCAACCATCCCTGATAAAGATACACAGAAATAAGATGGTGAGTATTCAAGAGTTCTGTTAACCTGGCAGACTATTCCTTTCAAGGAAGGCCTAACAAACATCAATTAGAGTTCCATCTTCCCTCAATTCCTAAACCACAAATCCAAAACATACACATCTCTTTATCATTCTGATTTTCTGTTTACCACCACACCACTACATTTCCAATTATTATAGATAGCCACTATGAGCCCAAGATCATTTTCAGCTAGGCTTCTATAAAAGCCCATCTCCAACATGCATTTCATGGTGCTTCATACATTAATTACAGAAATAAGTAAGTTATCCAAAATAATTAAGGAATGAGGCATTCTGGATGAGTGAGTCAATTTAGATAACTGAAGGTTAGTTCATTAAGCACCAAAATATTATTGTAGTCTTGCTACAACAAATGATGCCTTAGTAAACAGAAAATATCAAATATAATCTAATAGTTCAAAATTTTACCCAATATTCAAGATCCATTCTGAGTATTAACACCTCATTAAAGCATCCTCCAATCCCCTCTTGCCACACCAGAAATAACCTCTCCTTCCTCTATGGTCCTACATTTTGATTATACCTTCTTCACAGTAGATAGCATGGTCTGTTGAGGTTAGAGATCTAAATACACATTGTCTAACTTTTCAAGAAGTTCCTTGAAGTCATGGATCTTCTTTTTTTTTTTTTTTTTCATCCCAAGGTATGTAATTTACAGCAGAAATACAAAAACTTCACAAACTGAACACTCTGAGTGATATAAACATTATAAAGAACACCTTAATACAGCAGAAACTTCAACTCTACAGGGAGAAAAAGTGTGATATTAAAGAACATGTTACTGTCATCAAAACACTCACTGGTTCCATTCAGTATTCTTCAGCTTTAAAAGAAGATGTTCTTCTAAAAAGGAAAAATATACCAAATTTCTATTTTTCTCTAAAATGGAATCACTTTTTTAAAAAATCTCAACTTGCAAACTGAAAGTTCTGGTTGAGTTGGCATTGCTAATCCCCCACTGCCACATTTTCTAGGCCTCATGAAGTACATTCATCTAGCTCCCTGCAATTCAGAGAGGAGAGGAGGCAGCAAATAGAAGGATGCAGTAGGTGATAGCAAGATGCTACAATTCACCAATATGAAAGTCAGCCTTCTCAGATTGAGAAGAAATGAGAAATGGAACACATGACAGAGCAAATCCAGTTTTAGGTTCAAGGTCCATAGCAACCACTTTTACCAATGCTAACAACATTTTTTCCTCAAAGCCTTAATGTTGGGGCATGATAAGCCAGGTGGTAGGTATACTTTTAAATATTCTAAACACTGCAACTCAAATTCAAAATCTCCTTACTGGCAATAAGGGATTCTAAGTGGTCAGCCAAGAATGAGTAACTCCAAATTCCCTTGCCAGCAGCTATTCTTTGGCAGGATTCCTCTCTCTGGCCATGGAAAGAAAAAAAATTGCTTAGTGAAAATAGGAAGAATGGGGCAGTAGGACTGCTGGTATCATGATACTAAGCATCTAATCATATAGACAGCCCCTAGGGAAAAAACTGTTCTTGTCTTTGACTTGTCATTGAATAAAACTTTCTTTTAAATCCAGTATCTTCTTAGATTGAATTGTGTCACATAATTTAATTTTGTGAATAACTAAAGCACTAAAACATGATCGTTTACAATGGAAAACTTTCCAGATTTCATGAATTCCTTCTCAGCCTTTCTGACCAAACCAAATCATAATTTGATCTATTCCTGTTAAACAGGATAATAATTATGATTAATTAATGTATTCAGAGACCACTGAGGCAAACAAGACTGTTTTCTTCTACAATAAATGTTCCCAAGTGGCTATACTTTGGATTATTTTGTAGAGCGTTTCTTTTTCTGTCATTAGCAGCTGTCCCTTCTTGTTGTTGTCACTGTGTTTGCCTCTAATGGAGCATTCCTCTAGTACACTGCTTTTGTTATCAGATGGACCTAGAAAGCCAAGCTCTTAAGAGTTGTGGGCTAAGACTCACTCCCCACCAGTCTCACCTCCTTTGGACCCGGGCACTAGGCTTCCAGATGTTGTGTTCTCAACTACTATAGCCAATTTCACAAAGTTACCTAATTATAAAAAATTACCAAGTGTGTGTGGGGGGTGGGGGTTAAAAATACACATTATCAGTCTCCTCTCCTAGACTTTGTAGTTCAATGGGCCTGAAATAGAGCCTGGAATCTGTATTTTTAACACACATTCGTAGACAAGTTTCATGACCAAGTTTAGAAACACAATACTACATGCCACCAGTGCTGTCCTCTTGAATTGGGATTCCTTCAGAAGCATAATGAACCTGGGCCAAAGCCAACTCCTTCCAGAGAGACCTTGCAACCAATAAATCTTCTAGGTCACTGCTTTTTCATCCCTCTCAGCCAAAAATGCCCTGATCCTTTGAGACTCCTGTGGACTAGCAATAACACCTCTGCTCACTGCTGGGGCCTCTGATCCTACCTAAATTGCTGAAGATTTGGCCTTCCTTCCTTTCTCCATCCCAAATACCCTACACATCCTTCTGATGGCTTCTCTGACCATACAGATAAACCAAACAACTCTTCAGCCTCTCAGTTACTTGACATCCTCAGCCATCTTCAATGAGCTCATTTCACTTCAGCCATTTATATCTGGGGCAAAACACAAGAAGCTGTCATGCCCAGTAATTAATTGCTCCAACTCTGAAATCTTCCATTCACATGTTCCTCTCTAAGCACATCCTCCCATTACTCCACACTTCAACACACCCATTCCTTGACTTCAACAACACCTCTGGTCCTTTTCTCCTCCCCATTTAGCCCAGACACCCTCAACTATCATGTTAATCACGTCCTGGCCTGATATTCCAGTTCCTCTTCTCCACTGTCCTTCTGCCACTCATCCCAGCAAACCTCAACTCTGGCTCAATCCCACTATATATACCTTCTTTGCTCCGAAAACCAGGCAGTTGAATGCTACTGGTGCCCCAATCAATCCATGGTCTCTTATCTTGATGGGGCCCTGCATACTGCCTGCAGATCATGGACATTGCCTCAAGTTAATTCTCCCTCTTCCTGACCTCAATTGAATGTCAAACCTCCTCATTTTCCTCTGACCTCTTCTATTCTTAGCAGATAACCTCACCTCTGTTAACAGAGATAATGAATGCCACCAGACTGGATCTCACTCATGAGCCATTCCACCAGAAACGACAACTGTGCCCAGATATTCCATTATGAGGGCTGCCAAGCCCATGGTGCCTGAACTGGGCCTACTGTTCATTCAGTTATTGGAAATAAGCTCCCTGGTGATAAACATTTCTGAAGTAACCAGCATGCTGGTATCTTTCTAGTAAAAGGAAAATAAAATAGTACAGTCAGCCTCCTAAGAATCCTTCTAAAAATGAACAAGAGTTTCAAAAGAAGGAAACAAAAGCTATGTTACCTCACAAGCATTTAACAAGCTTAAATCCAAACATAAAGTTGCCATCTATTGAAAGAATAATTATAAATCCCAAGCCAAATAGTAAATTCCCCAGTAATTTTTATAAATAAAAACCATAGTCAGTCAAAGAATACTAAGTTAGTTATTGTCTGTTGTTCACTCTTACCCAAGCTCTAAATTGTTCATGGAGCTACAGGTCTTTTCCTCGGGATTTTTTCCTCCTTATAATAAAAGCTAACATTGATAGCTTTTTGCGCATAATTCTGCTCCTCACAAGACCCTGTGAGATAAAAACTGTTATTTTCTCAATTTACAGCTGAAAAAACAGACTTAGACATGTTAAATAAGGGCTTACAGCTAGAAAGTGGCAAAGGTAAAGTTAAAACACAGAGTCTGAAAGCTAACTAATCTATGTGCTTTGGCATAGCAGTTTTTAACAGCAACTTCCCAGAAGTTCTCCTGTTCTCCCAGGAGAACATAACAACCTAACACGAGTGTTTTTATTTTTAATGTTCCCATTTATGCTCAGAAACATAAACATGAGGAACTATCAAATATTAATATTATAGCATATCTCATATTCATTCATTCCTACATTTATATCAGAAAACAGTAATGAATAAGAGGGAAGGTTCTAAAGTCAGATTATTAAGATCAAAATTCTAACTACCATTTTCTTAGCTGCGTAATTTTAAAAAATACTTAACTTCTCTCAGCTCAATTTCCTCAACTAAAAAATAGACATGGTAATGTGATTATCATCACCACCTTACTGGATTCTATATTGGTGGATCTGGTACATAGTCTCTAAAAAAAGTTAGCTGTTAGAATAACTCAAAATGTTTTAAGGCCGTACACCTACTGGATTCTAGACAGAGCACTGGGTGCTAGGGATATAGCATGACAGGACAAGGCTGTCCCTACCCTCACAGATCTTGTAGTCCAATAAAGAAGGAAACAGACATGTCAATGAAAGACTGAATTTTGGTGAAGTGTCAAGCAATAAACGCACAGGTACTGAGACAAAAGACAAGGGGAAGGAAGCTACTACAGAGGTGGGGGTCAGAGAAGGCCCTTCTGAGGAGGAGACACTTGGCTGAGACTGATGTTTGATGAGAAGATGAGTGGAGGGAAGAGTGCTGGGCAGAGGTAAGTGCCTCCACAAAAGAGAACAGGGCATGCCTGAGGACCTGAAGGTGCTCAACCTGACACCTGACAAGCATGGTAAGCAAGGAGGGGACCTCAGAGAAGGAGCCAGGAGCCCCGCACCTCAGGGTAATGTGGAAGCCACCAAACAGGGGGTGGCATCCTCTGATTTATGCTTTTGTTTTGTTTTATTTTTGAGTTGGAGTCTCACTCTGTCGCCCAGACTGGAGTGCAGTGACACGCTCCTGGTCACTATAGCCTCGACCTGCTGGGCTCCGGCGATCCTTCCACCTCAGCCTTCCAAGTAGTGGGAACTACAGGCATGCGCTACCATGCCTGGCTAATTTTTGATTGATTGTAGAGACAAGGTATCGCCAAGTTGCCTGAGTGGGTCTTGAAACTTCAGGCTCAGGCAATCCACTCACCTCAGCTTCCCAAAGTGCTGGGATTACAGGCTGAGCTACCAAGCCCGGCTGGTTTATGTTTTTGTTTTGTTTTGTTTTTTGTTTTTTGTTTTTGAGTAGGAGTCTCACTCTGTTGCCCAGACTGGAGTGCAGTGGCACGCTCCTGGCCACTACAGCCTCGACCTGCTGTGCTCTGGCGATCCTTCCACCTCAGCCTTCCAAGTAGCGGGAACTAGAGGCAGGCGCTACCATGCCTGGCTAATTTTTGATTGATTGTAGAGACAAGGTCTCGCCAAGTTGCCCGAGTGGGTCTCGAACCCACAGGCTCAGGCAATCCACTCACCTCGGCCTCCCAAAGTGCTGGGATTACAGGCTGAGCTACCAAGCCCGGCTGGTTTATGTTTTAATGGGATCACTCCAGCTGTTGTGGGGAGCATGTGCTAGAAGAAGGCAAAAGTGGAAGGTGGGAAACCAGCTAGGAGGTAAGGGAATCATCCATCTGAGAGAGGAGGAAAAGTGGATTAGGAACATGGAGAGAAGAAAGAGTTTGAGATACTCTGGAGGTGAGGCCAGAGGGATGTGGGCTGAGGAAATAGAGAATCAAGGACAACTTCAGGTGTCTGGCCTGAACAACGAGTACACTGAGACAGAAGGCTAGAGGGGAGGGAAGGAAGGGGTTGGGAATGAGGAATACAAATTTGGAAGTTTGAGAGGGAGACTGAGAGACCAGTTTTGAACATGTGAAGTTTGAGATCACTGTGAGGTAGCAAGTGGAGATAACAAAAAGGCGGTAGTTAAAAATGCAAGTCTGGAATCAGAGAAAGGGCGGGAGACAAATGGAGGGAGTCATCTGTATCCAAAGGGTATTAAAGTCCCAGGAATGAATGAGGTCATTTAGGGAGAGAATGTGATGAGAGAAGGGAGGTAGCAGAGCCAGAAAATAAGAGAAATAATAAGAAATCAAGTTGGTAATCTAAAACTGAACATGGTAACATAGCCCACACAAAAACACATAACACTGCCTCGAATACATGCCCAAATCCCTGTGGAACAAATAAAAACAAATTCTTAACATATTTTTAACAGATCCTTTTAAGACTTCAAAAGCATAAAATTTTCATTTAGGGTTCCCCACCCCCAAGTTCTTATATATTCAGAGCATAAAATTTTAAAAACGTTTTTGAACTATTCTGTTTGGATTGTGTTCAATGGGATCCTTTTTCTTAAGAGCAAGAAGCAGGGCTTTTTTCAAAAATCCACTAAAATTAAAAGTAGCCTACCTGAAATTCAAATCTTTAAAAAGCTTACACTCATAGTATAGCTTCCCTGTAAAAATTCTACCCCAAGATACAAGTTTGCCATCCTCATAAATGAAAATGCAATTATATGTTTTACTACAGATGTTATTTCATCCTGAAAAGTGAAACTGGTACTTTCAAACAGTTCAAGAGTCACATGAGAGATGTAAAATGCTCAAAATGTCAAAACCCCAAAACCTGGAGTATACCTGCTAGACCATCCAAAAACAGATAACCAGGGAAATGAAAAGGATAGAATTGCTAGGAAAATAAGTAAATATAACAGTTACTCCCCAAACGAAAACATATTAAAGATGTAACTATATCTCTGGGGACCTGTTGACAAGAAAAAAAAAAAAATCCCACTATGTTCTTAAGGCTTATACTATCACTAAGAACTACCAAACTGAAATCACAGCTGTAAACATAACTGGGACACTTTATACTTTTCAAAGATTTCCAGTGTGATGCAAAAGATAATACATAAGAAGGAAAGCTGGCAACATTTGCCAAAAATGTTCCTTCCCTCAATTGTTCGAGTTAAATCAAGACTGTGATTCTTTTTAAGATCATAAACCTCAATACCTCTCCTGGGAATATACCCAGAGAAGCATAAATCATTCTACAAAAAAGTCACCTGCATATGCATGTTTGTAGCTTCACTATTCACAATAGCAAAAACATGGAACCAACTCCACCACCCATCAAAAGTAGACTAGATAAATAAAATGTACATATACATGATGGAGTATTATGCAGTCATAAGAAAAACAAAATCATGGAATTTGCAGCAAATTGGATGGAATTGGAGACCATCAAACTTAGTGATAGGTCACAGAAAAAGAGAACTGAATACTGAATGTTCTCACTCATAAGTGGGAACTGAACACTAATCACATCAGCACAAGGGAGGGACCAGCAGTTGATGGACACTGCCAGGCGAGGGAGAAAGGGAGAGGGCACACAGCATCACAATGGGTACTTGGTCCTAAACCAAGGGAAATGATGACCAGTTGGAGGTCCAAACTTCATGTGCACAAAGCCTGCTTGTGTAACTAATCCTGGCTTGTACTCCATAGATCTATAATAAAAAATAAATAAATAAAAAAGATAAAGATCATAAGCCTTACTTTGTAAAATTCTTTTTCTCAGATATGGAAGGGAAAGGAATATCCTAACTTTTAAGAGATTGTTATTCCACTTTTAGATCTGAAAGCCTAGACTACCAGCTAGGTCACATGAATAAATAGATAATGAACATCATCCATTCATTCAGCAAATATTAAGAACCTACAATGGGCCAGATGCAGTTCTGGGCCCTGAGGATACATCAGTGAAAAAAAAAGTCTCACACTTCTAAGTTAATGAAAAAGAGGGACAATAAATCAACAAATAAATATGTATTATCCAGGTGGTGGTAAGACAAGGTAAGGACAGGGAAGTGGGAGTACTTTATAGAGTGGTCAAGGAAAGCCTGATGTTACATTTGAGCAGAGACCTGAAGAAGTAAGGGACTCAACATGATAATATTTGGGAACCAGCTGGGCTCGGTGGCTCAGCCTGTAATCCCAGCGCTTTGGGAGGCCAAGGTGAATGGATTGCCTGAGCCCGCGGGTTCAAGACCCGCCTGGGCAACTTGGCGAGACCTCATCTCTACAATAAATCAAAAATCAGCCGGGCATGGTAGTGTGCGCCTGTAGTTCCAGCTACTTGGAAGGCTGGAAGGCTGAGGTGGAAGGATAGCCGGAGCCCAGCAGGTCGAGGCTGTGGTGGCCGGGAGCGGCCACTGCATTCCAGTCTGGGCGACAGAGTGAGACTCCAACTCAAAAAAAAAAAAAAAAAAATTGGGGAACCATAGTTCTAGACAGAGGGAGCAGCACACGCAGAGGCACTGAGGCCGGAGTATGCTTGATGTCTTTAAGGAACAGCAAAGAGATCTGTCTGGTAAGGCTGAAAGTGAGGCTAGGGGCATCGCCTGGTAAGCAACAGCAAGGACTTCAGATTTCACTTTAAGAGGAGAAAGTACTGGGGGACTCTAAGCAGAGGACTGATTTCATCTGACTTACTTTTATAAAAGATCACAAAGGGAACACAAGTTCCTACTATAAAACCAAGACATAGCTCTCATAATCCAGTTATAAGTGAAAGAAAGGAGCATATAATAAAGTCGTATAGTGTGATAGCATTTTTGTAAGAAAAAAATACATATACATGGGGACAAAAGACTAAAAGGATTAACACTCAATTGTAATTTACTCTGATATGTGGGATTAGGAGGGGTTTTTTTGGGGGGTTTAAAATGTTTTGGGTTTTTTTTCAAATTTTCTGCCTTAAGAAATACTTTTGTAATTTTTAATGTTATCTTTAAAAAAAAAAAACAACTCCCCATGAGACCTCTAGTCTGAAGTCTTACTTCAATATGGAAAAACAAAAAACAAACAAAAAACATGGGGAACACTTTTTTCCAAAAATTACCACACTCCCTATGCAATGTTTGCCTGTCATGAACCACTGCACAGATCAAGCCCTGCTCAAGGTATCAAGGTCACAAAACCAACTTGGTTAATATGTTTATCATTACATAGTGGCTCTGTCCTCTACAGCAATGTTGATACCATCTTTCCAAGGCAACAACAGAAGGGCCCTTTTCATTCATTTTCTAAGTCTCTTTGATACTTCTTTGCCACTTCTGGATTTTTCCACTGTATGTCTCTTACAAAAAAAAGCAAACAAACAAACATAAGCTCGAATAAGTTGTTCCAGTTAATGAATTGCACTTCTGGCTCCTTCTCCGTTGTTGAGAATTATCCGGCAAAACACCAATTGTTTTAGGATGCATTTTCTCTTAATTTTGAAATATTACAATACTAAGTTACCACAAATAAAGAACATCAAGATAGCAACATACAAGAACATGTATAAATGGAAACTACTGTAATCCTTGTTTAAATTGAGGATATGTGGATGCCTTATGAATAAACACTTAGGATACAGATAAATATATACTATGTGTTCACATAGATAAAAACAGAAAGGAGTATGCTCTCCCGCCTCGCTCCCCCTTCTCCCCAGTCACATAACCGTTTTTCACCGGCACAAGTCCAGGGCAATCACGGCTCAGAAATGCAAACCATGCAACTCAAAATGACTCAAGCTCGCGACACTTCCCACCTAAACCCCACATCCCATGCACTCCTCAGTCACTTCCAACAGGCTTCTCTGAATGAAAATCCCAAACCGGGAAGGCTTAGCAAGCCCGGAACTCCGCTCACACGCCACTCAAGGCATCCGGGCCCCCGGAGCCCACGTGTAGTGTTTTCGCGTGGGCAATCAAGGGCCCGGGATTCAGGCTGCTACTGTACCCCGCGTGGTTCGAGTCCCGGCTCAGCTGCCTTCCCTGGCCGAGCTGACGCTCTTTACACCAGAGGCATGGGCTGCCACATCCCCGCCGCGCGCGGCTCCCGGGCGCACACGCGGACTCGCACCCTCACGCGGCCAGGCGGGCCCGCGCGCGCCCCCGCTCCCCCTCCGCCGCCCCCTGTGGCTCCCTTCGC
>NW_007248750.1:491385-521923 GCF_000164805.1 Carlito syrichta
TGGCGCCCACGGGGCGGGGCTTTGCAACGGGCGCGAGCCCCCTGACGTAGCAGGGAGCGGACCTCGCCTCGGGCGCATGCGCAGGCGCCCGCCCGGAGCTTCACGACTTGGAAACTGACGAGGACCTAGGAGGAGGGTCCGGGGGCGGATGCTGGGCACCGGAGGTTCCTGACTTTTGTACTCCATATCCTGGTCTTTCTGGAGGCCCACCTAAGGAAGGTCACGCCACGTTACACTTTCCAAAGCATGTAGGCCGGACAGGGGCCGTGGCCCCTGTCCATCGCCACTCCAGTGTTTTCCAACCAGCGTCGCCTGGGGGTTGGTGTTTCTTTTATCCCACCAAGGCTTCCTGCAGTTTTTAATATCTCTTGTTTCTTAAAAATAATAATAACCAAAACAAACTCTTGATCACTGCTTTCTTAACATTAACTCTTCAGGTACTAGAGCTTTCAAGCATCCGTCAGCCTCCTCAGGTGCAATAGCGCGGTCCTTTCTTCGTAGACGGCAGGTTACTGTGTAATCTGTAAGGCCTGGGATGGGGTTGGGCCCATTTCTGAATTCTTGTCACATATCTCCAGACACCTTTTTTGTTATGAACCAAGACTGTAGCAGATATTCTCAGAAAGTGGTTCCCACCTCTAGAATCCAGTGATGAATAAACAGCAAGAGCTCTACAGTCTACAGTCTGACACACCTGGGAGGGAATCTCAGGTCTCCATTAATCTGGCAGATTAATAATTGTCTGAATGACTTTGGACATGTTAATCTTCCATCCATAAAAGGACAATGAAATATTAGTAAATAAGCTAATAGGATGATTAAAAGGATTAAATGACAGCAAATATAAAGGTTTCTGCATAGTGCCCAATATTCAATATTCAGTATTCAGGCTGACTTTAACCTCAGGTTGCATTAGAACCTTGATCCTGAAAACAGTGATCATATACAAAGTGTGAGCACTATGTCAAACTTAACATGTCCATAGTCAAACACTTAAAACTTGCCTCTTCATAGCCTTCCCTAACTCAGTCAATATCAACTCTATCCTTCTGATAACTTAAGACAAACTATTAGAGTCATCTTTGACTCCTCTCTTCCTTATCCTATCCCATATGCAATCCATTAGGAAAGCCTACTATATCTGCTCTACCTTTATACCCTCGTCTGCTCTTTCCTGGAATATTGCAATAGCCTCCTACCTGTTCTTCCAGATTCCATTCCGCTCTCAAAGTCTTTTCTCAACATAGCAACCAGAGGAATTCTGTTGAAACCTAAGCCAAAACATGTCTCTCCCCTCATCTAAAGCATCCAGTGGTTTTCTGTCTCAGAGTAAAAACCAAAATGTTTTTTTAAGGGCCTCCAAGATCCATCTTATGTGATCTCTCCACAACCCCTCCCCGCCTCTCTAACTGTGTCTCCTTCTACTCTAACCCCTCACTTCATTCCAGCCACATTAGCCTCCTTCTTGGTCCTGGAACATGGAGTCTCACTCCCACCTCAGGACCTTTGCACTTGGTGTTTCTTCTCCCAGGTATCATGTACCCTCTCTCCAAATTTCTGCTCAAAAGTCAGCTCCCCAGAAATACTTTCCCAAACCACACTATTAAAATATCAAGTCCCAATCTCCATCACTATCCCCCCTCCTTCTTACTTTTCTTCCCAGTCCTTATAACCTGAATATAATCTATAATGTTCCTTAAGGCAGGAACTTTGTTTTACTTGTCTGCTGCATCTGGAACATGGGCTAACATTCCAAGTCCTTAATAAGTATTTCTTGAATGAACAAGAATGTATATAGAAAATGTTGGTCCATTTTAACTTCATTTATTCTACAATATTTTCTGAGTATCTATTTCAATCCAGGCACTGTGAGATTCAGAGATAAACAAGGTACTCTCCTAACCTCAGAAGAACCCAGTTTGTTTACTTTTTGTTTTGGTTTGTGTGTGTGTGTGTGTGTGTGTGTTTTTAAGTTGAGCTCTCACTCTGTCATCCAAGCTAGAGTACAGTAGCACAATCATGACTCACCACAGCCTCGATCTCCTGAAATCAGCCTCCTGAGTAGCTGAGACTACAGATGGGCACCACCACTCTCAGCTAATTTTTTAAATTTTTCTGTGGAGATGAGATCTTGCTATGTTGCCCAGGCTGGTCTCAAACTCCAGGCTCAAGAAATCCTCCCACCTTGGCCTCTCAAAATGCTAGGATTACAAGCATGAGCCACCATGCCTGGCCAGGAAATAATTATCAAGTTCCTAATTTCTGCACAGTAGAGAGACCCTTTTGTAAGTGGCAATCAAAATAGAAAGTTGTTCTTTTCCCAACAGAAAAGTGGACCAAACCAGGGTGGTCTCCATAAACCCCCTGTAGGCACATGATATGGTTGTACTTCCTTACAGCTTATATTTGTGAGTGGCCACATGATTTCTTAGGTCAATAAAGTGTGAGTAGAAGGACAGTCATGCATCGCTTGACAACATTCTGATAAGTGCATTGTTAGACAATTGCATCACTGTGCGAGCATAATAAAACGTACTTACACAAGCCTAGATGCTGTAGCCTATTACACATCTAGGCTATATGGTATAGCCTGTTGCTTCTAGTCTACAAACCTGTGCAGCATGTTACTGTACTGAATACTGCAGGCAACTGTAACACAATGGTATTTGTGTATCTAAACATATCTAAACGTAGAAAAGGTACAGTGAAAATTGGGTATATAAGATAAAAAATGGTACACCTGTATAGGGTGCTCACCACCAATGAGCTTTCAGGACTGGGAGTTGCTGTGGCTCAGTCAGTGAATGAGTGGTGAGTGAATGTGAAGGTCTAGGACATTTCTGTATGCCGCTGTAGATTTTGTACTCACTGTACACTTGGACTACACTGAATTTGTTTAAACTATTTTTCTTTCTTTAATAATAAATTAGCTTTAGCTTACTATAAGTTTTCTACTTTATAGAGTTTTAAATTTGCTTCTTTTTTGTAATAACAGCTTAAAACACAAACACATTGTAAGCTGTACAAAAATATTTTCTTTCTTTTTATTCTATAAGCTTTCTTCTATTAAATTGTTTTACTTATTAAACTCTTTATTAAAAACTAAGACACAAACACACATACTAGCCTGGGTCTACAAGGTCAAGATCACCAATATCACTATCTTCTGCCTCCACATCTTGTTCCACTGGAAGGTTTTCAGAGGCAGACTGACTCAACAAGACTCAACTATTTGATGTTTATAAGAGACCCACTTTAAGAAATATAAGTTAAAAAGATAAAATGAAAATATTCTAGCAAATACTTAAATATTACCTATCTTATACAAATTCTTCCAGAAAACAAAGAAGGAACACATTCCAAACTCATTTTTGTAAGATTTGCATAATTCTGATACCAAAACCTGTCAAGAATATGACAAGAAAAAATATCATACACCAATATCCCTCATGACCATAAATACAACAATCTTTAAAAAAAAAAAAAAAAGTTAGCATAAGAAAGGGATCAGCAGTAGTGGGAAACTGCCAGGGGAGAGGGGTGGGATTGGCAGTTGAGGGAAACTGCCAGAGGAGGGAGGGGCACACTTCATCAACAAAGGTACCTGCATAATGAATTTTTGTGTATCTAACTCTGAATTGTACCCCATATCTTTAAAATAAAAAAATTAAAATTAAAAAAAGTTAGCAAATCAAATCCAGCAATAAATGAAAAGGATAACAAATCATAATCAGGTAGGACTTATCTCAGGAATACAAATTAGTTTAATATTTAAAAATCAGAACTTCTGAAATTTGAAAAAAAACGAATAATAAGTGTTGGCAAGTTGTGAAGCAAATGACAAGGACAACATGAAATAGAAAAATTAGAGAGCTGTGTTATTCATAAATATATATGCAAAAATTAAAAATAAACCAAGTTCATCATTGCTTTTATTCCAGGAAAGCAAATATTAACATTACCCAAAAAAGTAATTTGCAATATTAATGGATTAAAGGAGAAAAAAGCATATGATCATCATAGTAGATATAAATATGGCATTTGATCAAATTTAACATCTACTCATGAAAAAAATAACTTCTTAAACTGAAAAGGAGTAAATCCCAAAAACTATGTTCAACACCATATTCATTGTGATGTATTCAAAGTTGTCCCTTGAGATTGAGAATAAAACAAGAATATCCACTATCACCACTTTCTATTCCACACTGTACTAAAACCTGTAGTTCCAGTAAAAACAACAACAACAGCAAAAACAGCATAAAGATATGGAAACGTCTAAACTGTCCTTTGCAGATATTCCTGTATATGTAGAAAAAAGGCAAAAGAACCTAGATGAAAATTACAATTAACAAGATTACTGGATACAAAATGAATATACCAAAATTAACCTTATTTCTATATTCCAGCAAATGTCAGAAAATAGTTTTTTTAAAGATACTTTTTGAAAGATAAAAAAAATACCAGGTACCTATAAGTGGATTTAACAAAAGACATGTAAAACCTCTATGGAGCAAACCATGGACATTTTAATAGATATTAATGAATAAATGAAAAGGTGAGAGAGACACTTTGTTACTAGATCAGAAGATTCAATATTATTAAACTCATGCCTGTAATCCCAGCACTCTGGGAGGCTAGGTGGGAGGACTGCTTGAGACCAGAAGTTCAAGACCAGCCTGGGTAACACAGTGAGACCTTGTCTCTACAAAAAAAGTAAAAACATTAGCTAGGGGTAGTGGCACGTGCCTGTAGTCCCAGGTACTTGGGAGGCTGAGGTGGAAGTATTCCCTGAACCTAGGAAGTTGAGGCTATGGTGAGCTGTGATCATGCCACTGCACTCCAGCCTGGGTGACAGAGTGAGACCCTAACTCAGAAAAGACCAAAACCAGCCAAGGTACTCTTGAAGTACAGATGGGAGGACTTGCTCTATCAGCTATTGAGATTTATAATAAAGCTCTAATAATTAAGACAGTGTGGTTAGACCAAAGCCAACAGACGGAAAAGACAGCCCCAAAACAGATTAATGATAAAGATAACATTACAGAACAGCATGGGGAAATTATCTTTTGAATAAATGAGAGTGAGTCAACTCAATACCCGTATGGGGAAAAGACACTGGAACCCCATCTCACATCATACTCAAAAAACAATTTCTGAAGGAGTATGGACTTAAATACAAAAAGTAGAACTATAAACATGAACATGGCCTAACATGCAGAAAATACTCAATAAATATTTCTTTTCTTTCTTTCTTTTGTTAGTCACTATACGAATTAGAAAATATTCCTTGGATGAATGGATACATATATGTGATATGTTGTCCCAATTTAACTTCATTTATTCAATGAACAAGAGCAATTTCTGCTGGATATGGACTTAAACATGAAAAGGTAAAACAATAAAGATTTAGAAGTTAATAAAGAATAATATCTTTCTGAGCTCAAGGTAGAAAAAGTTTGTTTGTTTTTTGACTTGGGAGGTCCCACTCTCTCGCCCAGGCTTTGACTACTGGGCTCAGGTGATCCTTCTGCTTCAGCCTCCTGAGTAGCTGGGACTATACATCTATGCCTGGAGAATTTTTTTCCTTTTTGTAGAGACAAGGTCTCACTGTGCTGCGGAGGCTAGTCTCAAACTCCTGTGCTCAAGTAATTCTCTTGCCTCAGCCTCCCAAAGTGCTAGGATTACAGGTGTGAGCCACTGCACCTGGCCTCAATCCTGTTTAAGAAAATTTTTTCAGCTTGATGCAGTGCCACGCCTGTAATCCTAGCACTTTGGAAGGCCAAGGTGGGTGAATCGCTTGAGTCCAGGAGTTCAAGACCAGCCTAGGCAATTTAGTGAGACCTTATCTTTACAAAAAATCAGAAAAATAAGCCAGGTGTGCATGGTAGCACATACCTGTAGTCCCAGCTACTCAGGAGGCTGAGGAAGAAGGATGACCTGTGCCCAGGAATTTGAAGCTGTGGTGAGCCGTGATCAAGCCAAAGCACTAACCATATGAAAGATTAATCATTTTTGTTTGTTTGTTTGCAATTTAGAACTTCTGCAAGAAACATTATTAAGAGCGTGAAGAAGTCACAGAGGAGAAAGACTTGCAATGCACATAACAAAGGGTTTATATCCAAATATACAAAAAACTACTGTAAATAATGAAAAGATTGATTAATAAAAAAATGAAAAGACCAAAACCAGCCAAGGCTCTTCACACACACACAGACACACACAAAATCCAAATAGCCAACAAGCACGTGAAAATGTTTAGCCTCGTTAACAGTAAAGGACACGAACTACAGTGAGCAACTACCAACCAGATGGCTAAAAGTTGCAAGTCTGACAGTACCAACTGTTGGTGAATGTATGCGGGAAGCTCTTATACGTTGCTGAAGGGAGTGGGCAAAAACAGTTTGTCATTATTTTGTAAGACTGAGCAAAGGCATATCTCATAACCCAGACATTCCGCCTCAAGAGTATATACTCATGAGAAATATTTGCCCGGATACAGTAGTAGATACATACAAGTACGTTCATAGTAGTATTATTTACAATAGCCCCAAGCTGGAAGCAATCCAAATGCCCATGAGTAGCAGAAGGGATAAATAAATTGTGGTATATTCACTCATTGAAATGCTATATACAGCAATGAGAATGAATGAACTGCTACTGCACACAATAGCATGGAAGAATATTATAAAGAATGTGGAGGCAAGGAAGCCAGATGAAAGCACTCTTACCTTACGACTGCCTTTGTATAAAACCCTTAACCAGACACAATTAAGCATGCCTCTGCCCCCGCAGTGCTCTACCACCCCTCTATTTATGAGATACAGGAAGAGTGGTAATAAAAGATTTCATGATAACAAATTGGGGGATCTCCATTTTGCACTCGGTTACAAACAACCAACCTCCAGTGGGATATCTCCTGCTTGGAGGCATGAGGAGAGAAATTGACCTTGGAGGTGAGTGAACTCAAGGAAGTGACTGACAGATCTCTGTTGTAGGGATGGAGAACTGTGGAATCAGACACCCTTCTGTTGGAGTCCATTGTGATAACCTCAGTGATATTTTAATAAAGTCATGCACATGTCCAGAAATGATGGCTCAGATCTGTAATCCCGACATTTTGGGAAGCTGAGGTGGGAGGATCGATTGAGGCTAGGAGTTTGTGACCAACCTGGGCAACATAGTGAGACACTGTCTCTATAAAAAACAAAAAATTAGCTGGGCATGGTGGTGCATGCCTGTAGTCTGAGCTACTCAGGAGGCTGAGGGGGGAGGACTGCTTGAGCCCAGGAGTTCAAAACTGCAGTGAGCTATATTTGCACCACTGCACTCCAACGTAGGTGACAGAGCGAGATGCTGCCTCTACAACATAAATAAATTAAACTAAGTGGCTCAAAGTTAGGGACCATAATGATCCATTTGTAGTGTGCTAAACCTTCATCAGAACCTAGAGACCATGATATAGAATGTAAGCAATTTCTGAGGTGCAAGGCATATTTGCAAAAGAGAGTCATGCAGCTTTGGAAAGATTCTTAACAATAAGCAAAATTAGGCTTGGTATATGTTCCTCCAGATTTTTTCAGGGTATCTAAACAGTATTTATTATTATAAACATGGGATTATATTACACATGTTGTTTAACTCAACAGTA
This sequence comes from Carlito syrichta, assembly GCF_000164805.1. NCBI lineage: Eukaryota > Metazoa > Chordata > Mammalia > Primates > Tarsiidae > Carlito > Carlito syrichta. Next base: position 499,037 of record NW_007248750.1, read on the forward strand.
GCTGTTAAACATTTTAATACATAAAGATCTACTTCATACTAATGGGGTGATGGATATATTTATTATCTTTACTGTGGGATCATTTCAGAGGTATACACACGTCAAAACTCAAAGCATACACTTTAAATTTATTTGGTTTATTGCACATCAGCTATACCTCAGTAAAACTGAAAAAAAATTGTTTTAAATCACCTTTACTGCTTTCTTCCACTTAACATTATACAGTCCGTGCATGCTGCTGTATGTACATCTAATACATTGCTTCAACCACTGTGCAGCATTTCAAGCAGTGCATCCACACATTTTATGAACGTATCTTCCAGTTCATATGCCTCTAGCTCCCCTAAGCCCTAACACTATAACAAATAACCCCCTGCTTGTCTTCTTGTGGATCCAAGCAAACTATCCTCAAAATATATTTCCAGGAGTGAAACTGCCACCCGACAAGCCCTATGCATATTTAGTTTTACTAAGAACCACTTGCTTACTTTACAGAAGGGCTGAGCAAGTATACTCCCTCCCACTGGGCCTGTGAGTCTCCAGACTCTTTACTTAGATTTCTGACAGTCATACTGCCATATCACAGAGGGGATGAATGCTGATTTCTGGTGGCCCAATTCAACTTGGAATTCATGGTCGCTGAAAAAATATTTCTCTGACTGTGGCAGGGCTGTGGCCATATCCTAGTGACTTAGCAGATATAATTTTTCTCTACTTTTACTTGCTTTTAAGTTATGCTTGTTGGGAAGGGGTACAGGCTAGAGACGGGAGCTCTACAGACTGTCTTTCCTGGGCACTCCCTGACAGCCTTCTAAGGGCCCAGCTACCGGGAGAAACTGGCTTGGGCCAGTGTTTTAAGTTACAAGGAATGCTGTGACTCAGCTAGTCGCTCAGGGACACCTCAGTGAACAAGGCCGCAGGAAGGAAGTCATTACACAGAGTGCTGGACTGTAAAAAACAAAAATACTCAACACCCCAAACTCTACAAAGCAGTGTGGCAGTGCATTCCATGACTCAACGGGACTGCTTCTGCCACGTGGCACACAGCTCAGGATATGTGGTGCACAGCCCTCACTCATGGCTGGCTGCTCCTCTGAGCTTCTGGGAAAGCTGACGGGGTGGAGATCCTAGGAAGATCTATGCCTATAGTCTTTCTCTACCCTCCCACTCTGACCATTGCTCCTCTAGTCTCCCTTCTCCTTGCTCCTTCCGCTTTAACCCTCTTGCCCTGAAAACAAAAAATAAAAACAGCTGAAATTTAGTATTTCAAATATGCTAGTGACTTGGTAGGGTGATAGGGAGATGAAAACACTAGCACCCTTGGTAGGCCCTACCGATCAGGTAGACACTGGGAAACAGGTCATTTCACCTGGGGCAGAGTCAAGAGTACCAGGGAAAAAGGCCAGAGGTAGCTCAAGGGACAGAGACTTCAAGGTAGAGGCAAGACCATCAAGCATGTGGACATTCACTCACCAGACTTATTGGGGACCGGCTATGTGCCAGACACTGTTCTTAGGAAATATCAGGGAAGCCAGATCAAACATCTTGTCCTCACAGGGCCTACATTCTTGTGAAGGGAGACAAACACCAAACATCAAAAATCAATTAAGTCAGGTGCAGTGGCTTATGCCTGTAATCCCTGCACTTTGGAAGGCCAAGACAGGAGGATCACTTGAGACCAGGAGTTTGAGACCAGCCTGGGCAACATAACAAGACCTCCTCTCTATAAGAAATAAAAAAATTAGCTGGGCATGATGGCACACACCTGTAGTCCTAACTACTTGGGAGGCTAAGGCGGAAGGATCGCCTGAGCCTGGCAGGATGAGTCTGCAGTAACTGTGATCCCAACTAAAAAAAAAAAAAAAAAAAAAAGTAAATTAAGCCAAGCATGGTGGCCCATGCCTGTAATCCCAGCACTTTGGGAGGCGGAGGCAGAAGGATCAATTGAGACCAGGAGTTTGGGATCAACCTGGGCAGCATAATGAGATCTCATCTCAAAATTTTGAAAAATTAGCCAGGTGTGGTGGTGTGTGCCTTTAGTCTCAGCTACTCTGGAGGCTGAGGTGGGAGGATCACTTGTACCCAAGAGTTTGAGTTTACAGTGAGCTTTGATTGACCACTGTACTCCAGCCTGGGTGACAGAGACTCCATCTCTTTAAAATTATTAATAAAAATAATAATGAAAGGTGACTAGGAGTGGTCAGGGTAGACTTAATTTTATTTATTTATTTTTTGTTTGTTTGTTTGAGAGACAAAGTCTCCCTGTTGCCCAGGCTGGACTCCAACATCTGGGCTCAAGCAATTCTCCCACCTCAGCCTCTCTCTGTAGCTAGGACTATAGGCACGTGCCACCATGGCTATGCCTGGCTAGTCAGGGTAGACTTCATTGACATTCGAGTGGTCTTCAGGCTGGTGAGGGAGTTAGCCATGAGGGTATCTGGGGAAAGAGCATTCTAGGTGGAGGAGGCAGCCAGCACAACAAAGGCAGTGTTGCTGGCGTGCATGAGGGACTCCAGGGAGATAGATGCAGCAGATATAGAGTGAGTAAAGGGGAGCATACTGGGAGGAAGGGTTGAGAAGTGGGGGGTAAGAGAGGTGGGAGACTGGAAGCCATTGGAGGGTCTTGCCCTGGGATATAGCTGGAGCCGACTTTAGTATTAACAGCAGCCTGATGTCAGATGGCTTTGACCTCTGACAATAAATGGAGTGCAAAATCAAAGTGCAAATCTTACTGAAAATGTCAAATTCTATTAAATCAATGAAAGTGGTATTGAACAGCTGGAATCACACGAAGCATTGGCAAATGAGAATCTGGCAATATTAGGTCAGAAAAGTACCTTAATAGGGTAGGAGTTTCAGAATGATTTAAGTAATGATTAAGAGAAGCTTTTGGGAAAACCAAAGGAGCCCAGAAGTATTTCTGGAAGGATAGTTGTGCTTTTTGGGAAATACAATGCTACAAAAATGATGTCATACCATGCAATTTACATCCTGCTCTCAAGTTGTTTAATTATTCTTTGGTCATACTAAAAATTAAGACAGTGGTGTACATAACCAAAATTTTGTTAGGTATACTTTTAAATATAGTTAATAATTGGTTTCCTTTTCATCGTCTATAGCAGTGGTTCCCACTTAGCCAGGTGGTTGTAAAAATTAAGTGCATTTGCTCACTAACACATGCAACTAATATTTATGTGGGTCTTATTCTGTGTGCCAGGAACTATGTGAGGCTCTAGGGATACAGTGACAAAGCAAAAAGTGCCCTCATGAAGACAGAACATTGATCAAATGGTATACGTAAATAAAGTGCCACATAAAACACTAACGTGGAAAGGTACATGATACTATGAGAGCCTGTGTGAGGGAGTTAACCTAGCCAGATGGTGTATGTTACCTTTAGCAAAAGTGCTATGTAACAAATCACTACAAACTTACAGCTTTGAACAACATACATTTATTACTTCATAGCTTCTGTGAATCAGGAGTTTGGGCACAGTTTGAGTCTTTTGCTTAAGGATTCACAGGCTGTAATCAAGCTGTCAGCTGGGTTACACTCTCATCTGAGGAAGAATCACTTCCAGGATCACTCTAGTTGTGGCTGAATTCATTTCCTTACAGCTGTAGGACTAAGGCCCCTGGCTTCTTGCAGGTTGTCAACTGGAGGCTGAAGCTCCTGAGCTGCCCACAGCTCCTTGCCATGTATGCTTCTCAATGTGGCTGTTTGTTTCATCAAGTCAGCCAGGAGAGTCTAGACCAAGCTGGCTAGCAAGACCCGGTTCTACATGATGTAACATAATCACTGTAGTGATATCCCATCACCTTTGCCATATTTTACTGGTTAAAAGCAAGTCATAGGTTCCATCACACTCCAGTGGAAGGGATTACACAAAGGCATGAACACCAGGAGGCATGAATGTGGGCACCATCTAAGCGTCTGTCTGCCACTGAAAGCAAAAACAGTGGACCTGGGATCTAAAAAATGAACTAGCAATGAGAATGTGGATAGAGAGAGGAAAGAACTGTCCAGGCAGAGAGAGGGCAGGACAGGGCATATGACATATACAAAGGGTCTAGTAAAGTGAATGGCAACATTGTTTCAGTCTCCTGCTCAAGAATCATTGATGGCTCCCCCATACCTGTGGTTTTGAGCCATATGCTAGGCCAGATATGCTATCTTCTTGTACTCTGTCTCCAGTGTCCATGACTTCAGTTGCTACTTCAACCCACGGAGACTGTCTGTCCCCTCCCCCAGATAGACCCCATTTACAGAGTTCTCCTAAAATATATACCCAATCTATATGTAGTTCTCTCCTAGATATACAACATCTAGAGGTGGTTCTTCTCCTAGACATACCCCAGCTATATGTAGTTCTCCTTCCAGTTATACCCCATCTATATGCAATTCTATTCTAGGTATACCCATCTGTATGTAGTTCTCTGCTAGATATATCCAATCTAAATATTTAATCATTCTTCTCTTACATATATGCCATCTATATTTAGTTATCTCCTAGATATACCCCACCTATACGTAGTTATCCTCCTAAACATACCACATCTACATGTAGTGCTCTCCTAAATATACCCAATATGTATGCAATTCTCTCCTAGATATATCCCTAAATATACAATAGTTCTCCTATTACATATACCCCATCCATATGTAGTTCTTTCCTCGATATACCCTGTCTGCTTACAGTTTTCCTCCTAGATATTCCTCATCTATATGTAGTGCTCCCCTTCTAGATATTCCACACTATATGTGCTTCTCTCCTAGATATACCCATCTATATGTAGTCCTCCTCCTAGATACAGCCCATCTATACGCAATTCTCTACTAGATATACCGCATCTATAGATAGTTCTCCCCTATATATACTCCATCTACATGTAGTTCTCTCTTGGATATACCTTACCTATATCTAGTTCTCTCCTAGATATACCCACTTATGTGTAGTACTCCTCCTAGATATACTCAATCTATAGGTAGCTCTATCCTAGAATATTCATCTATATATAGTTCTTATCTAGATATACCTCATCTATATTTCGTACTTCTATTATATAATGCTCATTTATATATAGTTCTCTCCTAGATATACTTCATTTATATGTAGTTCTCTTTCTAGATATTTTCCATCTATATGTACTTTCCCCCTAGAAAAACCACATTTATATATCGTTTCTTCCTAGATGTATCTCATCTATATGCAATTCTCTTCTAGATATACATCATGTATATGTGCCCTCCCCCTAGTTATACCCACTCTATATGTAGTTTGACTCCTAGATATAGCTTATCTATATGTAGTTATTCTCCTAGATATGCCCCATCTATATGCAACTCTTTCCTAGATATACCCCATCTATATGTAGTTATCTTCTAGATATGCCCCATCTATTTGTAGTTCTCTACTCGATTTACTCCATGTACATGCAATTCTCTCCTAGATATACCCAATCTGTATAATCTCCTAGATACACCTATATGCATGTCTCTACCAGATATACTCCATCTATATGCAATTCTTTCCTAGATATACTCCCTCTATATGTAGCTCTTCTCTTAGATATATCTTATCTATATATAATAGTCCTTTTCCTTGTTATATCCCATCTATATGTAGTTCCCCTTCCAGACATACTCAATCTATATGCAATTCTCTCCTAAATATACCCATCTATATGTAGTTCTTTCCTAGATATAACCCATCTACATGCAATTCTCTCCTAGATATACCCCATCTATATGTATTTTTCTTCTAGAGATAACCATCTCTACGTAGTTCTCTCACAGATATGCCTTATCCAAATGTAGTTCTCCTCCTTGTATCCCAATTATATGTAGTGCAGTTTGCAGATATTTACCATCTATATGCAGTTCTCTTCTACATATACCCCATTATGTGTAGTTCTTCTCCTGGATACGCCATCTATACGTAGTTCTTTTGATATGCCCCAGCTATATGTAACTCTCTACTTGATTTACCTCATCTACATGTAGTTCTTCTCCAAAATATATCCCATTTACATGCAATTCTCTCCTCATCTATATGTAGTTCTCCCCTAAAAATGCCCCCTCTCTATATGTAGTTCTCTTCTAATATACCCCAAGTATATATAGTTCTAGCCTAGATATACCCTACCTATATGCCGTTCTTTCATAGATATATCCATCTATATGTAGTTATCTCCTAGATATATCCCATCTATATGTAGATCTTTCATATATGTACATGTTGTTCTCTCCTAAATATACCCCAATTATATATAGTTCTTTCCTAGATTCACCCCATACATATGCAATTCTTTCCAAGATATACTCATCTATCGTACTTCTTTCCTAGAAATTGCCCATCTATATGTAGTTCTCCTCTTATATATACCCACGTATATATAGTTCTCTCCTAGATATACTTAATCTATATGGAGTTCTCTTTCTAGATATTTCCTATTTATATGTAATTCCCTCTTAGAAATATCACATTGATATGCAGTTCCTTCCAAGATATACCCCATCTTTATTTGGTTCTCTGTTCGATATGCCCCATCTATATGTCTCTTCTAGACATACCCCTTTTGAGGTGGGCTCAGTGGCTCAGCCTGTAATCCCAGCACTTTGGGAGGCCGAGGCGAGTGCATTGCCTGAGCCCATGGGTTCGAGACCCACCCGGGCAACTTGGTGAGACCGCGTCTCTACAATAAATAAAAAAATTAGCCGGGCATGGTAGCGCGTGCCTATATTTCCGGTCACTTGGAAGGCTGAGGTGGAAGGATTGCTGGAGCCCAGCAGATTGAGGCTGTGGTGGCTGGGAGTGTGCCACTGCACTCCAGTCTGGGCGACAGAGTGAGACTCCAACTCAAGGAAAGAAAGAAAGAAAGAAAGAAAGAAAGAAAGAAAGAAAGAAAGAAAGAAAGAAAGAAAGAAAAAGAAAGAAGGATGGAAGGAAAGAAAAGAAAAGAAATAAAGAAATACACCTTCTATATGTAGTTCTCTCCCAGATATTATTCATCAATATGTTCATCTATATGTAGTTCTCTCCTGGATATGCCTTACCTATATGTAGTTCTCTTCTAGGTATAATCTATCTATAGTTCTTTTCTAGATATACCCCATCTTTATGTAGTTTTCTTCTAATTATAGCTCATCTGTATGTAGTTCTCCCTAAATATAACCCATCTCTAAGCAGTTCTCTCCAAGATATACCCCATATATATATATTCTCTCCTAGATATACCCATCTATATGTAGGTCTTTCCTAGATACATTCCATCTATTTGTAGTCCTTCTCTTAGATATACCCCACCAATATGTATTTCTTCTCCTGGATATATCCCATCTATATATGTTTCTCTTCCTAGATATACCCAATCTATATGCAAATTTCTCCTCGATATACCCATCTATATGTCGTTCTTTCCTAGAAACACTAATCTATATGCAATTTCTCTCCTAGATATACCTATCTATATGTAGTACTCTTCTAGATATACCCCATCTATATGCAATTCTCATTCTAGTTTTACCCAGTTTATATGTAGTTCTCCTCTTAGATATTCTTCATTTATATGCAGATCTCTACTAGATATACTTGATGTATATGTAGTTCTCTTTCTAGATATTTCCCATCTATATGTAGTCCTTTCCTCGATTTACCCCGTCTACATGTAGTTCTACTAGATATAACCCACATATATGAAGTTTCTCTCCTACATATACTCCATCCTCATGCAATTCTCTCCAAGATATCCTCATCTATTGTTCTTCTCTTCTAGATATAGCCATCTATATGTAGTTCTCTCCTAGACATACCCCATCTATATGTAGTTCTTTGAGGTATATCTTATCTATATGTAAAATAGTTTTCCTTCTAGATATATCCCTTCTATATGTAGTTTTCATCCTAGGTATACCCTACAATTATCTCCTAGATGTACCCATCTATATGTAGTTATCATTTAGATATACCTCATTCTACATGCAATTCTCTCCTAGGTATACCCCATCTATATGTAGTTCTTCTCCTAGATAAATCCCATCTACATGTATAATAGTTCTCCTTCTATATACACCCTACCTATATGTAGACTCTGACCTAGATATACTCCATAAAAATACAACTCTCTCCTAGATAAACCCATCTATATGTAGTTCTCATTTAGATATACCCCATCTATATGCAATTCTCTCCTAGGTATACTTCTTCTATATATACTTCTCTTCTAGATATAGTCCATCTATATGTAGTTCTTTCCAAGATACAGTCATCGATAAGTAGTCCTCTCCTAGGTATACCTCATCTATATGTAATTCTCCTCCTAGATTTACCCCATCTATATGTAGGTCTCTCCTAGATATACACCATGTATATGCAATTCTCTCACAGATAAACTTCATCTATAAGCAATTATATTCTAGATATACCCCATCTACATGTAGTTTCCATCCTAGATATACCCTATCAATGCAATTCTCTCTTAAATATAGCCATTTATATGTAGTTCTCATTTAGATATACCCAATCTATATGCAATTCTCTACTAGATACAACCCGTTTATATGTAGTTCTCTCCTAAATATGCCCCATCTTTATGTGGTTCTTCTTCTACATACACCTTATCTCTATGCAGTTCTTCTCTTAGCTATACCTTGTCTATATGCAAATTTCTCCTAGATATACCATATAGATGTAATTATCACCTAGATATGCCCCATATATATGTAGTTCTCATCTCCTAGATATAGCCCATCTATGTGTATTTCTTTTCCGAGATATATCTTATCAATATGCAGTTCTCTCCTAGATATGTCCCATCTATATGTAGTTCTCTCCTCTATATACCCCGTCTACATGTAGCCCTTTTCTAGTTAAATACCATTTATATGTAGTTCTCCCCTTAGGTATATCCCATCTATAGGTAGTTCTTTCCTAGATATACTCCATCTATAAATAGTTCTTCTCTTCAATACTCCCTTTTTATATGTAGTTCTCTCCTAGATATACCCCATCTATATTTAGTTCTCTTTCTAGATAGTTAATATCTATATGTAGTTTTCTCCTAAATATACCCCAATTATATGTAGTTCTCCTTCTAGATATGCAACATCTATATGTAGGTCTCTCCTAGATCTGGCTCATCTATATGTAGTTATCTTCCAATATACCACATCTATATGTGGTTCTCTTCTAGATATAACATATCTATGTAGTTGCCTCCTAGATACACCCATCTATATACATAGTTCTCTTGTAGATATGTTCTATCTATAGGTAGTTTTCTCCTAGATATGCCCATCTATATGTAGTTCTCTCTTATATATAACCCATCTATATGTAGTCCTCTCCTAGATATGCTTCATCTATATGTAGTTCTCTCCTAGGTATACCCATCTTTATGTAGTTCTTTCATAGATGTGTCAGATCTATATGTAATCTCTCATAGATATATCCCATGTATATGCAATTACCTCATAGATATGCCCCCCTTATATTTAGTTCTCTCCTAGATATACCCCATGTATATGTAGCTCACACCTACTCTATCTATAGGTAGTTCTCTCTTAGATATACCTTATTTATATGTAACTATCTCTTAGATATATTCTATCTATATGTAGTTCTCTTCTAGACATAACTCACCTATTTGTAGTTCTCTCCTAGACATACCCCCATTTATTTGTAGTTCTCTTTCAGATGTACCGTCTATATGTAATTTTTCTTCTTGATATACCCCATCTATATGTATTTCCCTTTTTTATATATACCTTATCTATATATCATTTGAGGTGCAGCATACATTTATCTTCTCTAAATAATAGTTTTGATAATCTATTTAGGTTGAGGGCGCCATGCCAGACCCTGTTAGATTTGCAAAATATAATGAGACATGGTCCACGTGGCTGATGGAGGGTGGTGGGGAGAGGGGGTGGGAGGTGTATACACAAATAAGAAGAATAATAGGAGTTTCTCTAGCTTTGGGTCAAGCCCGTGGAGTAGTCCGAAAGTCCTGCAGGGACTTACGGAAATCTCCACTTCATACAGTGGTTAATGATCTTTCAGTATTTTTCTCCAGGATGGAAATCACAAACGAATTACAAAAAGGCTCGGCTAACTGACGTCTTTCCGGGAAGGGCATTTGGACTTGGGAACTGCACAGCCCCAACCTGGCCAGGATGCGCGTCAGTCCTCTGCTGGCACCAAAGGCTTCTTTGGCAGGAGTAGGAGATGGCAACGGAAGTCTCCTGCCCTCCAGTCTGAGGATCCCTGATCATATCCAAGGCCTGTCCCCGAAAGGTTGGAAGGAAATGCCCGAGTGGCGTGCGCAGGCTTGGCCACGTCATCAGAGGAAGGGAGCGTGGACAGCAAAAGCAACTCAGGCCTGCGGCCCAGAGCCTGGCTCACTCCGGCTGGGGATAGGGGGCGGGGCCCGAGGCGGGGCGGGACCGGAGGGGCGGGGCCTAAGGGGTGTCTGCTCCCACAGCTCTGCCTCTCCTCCTCAACTGTGCACCTACGCACTGCTGCTAACGTGGGTTGAGTCTCCGCAGACACTTTGGAGGGCAGAAGCTGCCTGGATCAAAGGGAGGGGCAAGGCCGGGCACCTCCTGGCTCTTTTCTCACCCTCACCCTCAATCTTCCCCAGTGTTCACGCCACTTGGAAACTGGAGGGCGTTTCCTCAATAGCCATTAAAGCTTCTTTTGCTCTGAGGACAGGCGCCGTCACAACCTTCTGCCCTCTAACACTTACTTTTCCTCAGTCTCCAAGATTGAACTACTCCCTAGTGCCTTTGTGCAAATTAGTCCCTGCGCCTGGAACACCATGCCCTCCCTATTTGCAACGTATTTCCCTGGCTTAGATATCTACTCGAGAGAACTTTCTCTGACCACTCCCACCCTGCTATGGGCTCCTGCGCTGGCCCCACCTCAGTCCTCATCATTTTACAACGCAATGTCCTGATTGCCAGTCTGTTTTTCCCCTCCCCCTCATCCCTCAAGACCGTGGGGTCACTGGAACATCTCCAATGTGTGACCCAGGCATGGTACTCAGTAAGATCATTAACACCCGGCCTGGCACACCTCACCTCTGCCTGGATGGGAGATTCCCGCAGTCACTTTGTCTCTCAGAGCAGCAGTCTCAAAGTAGAACAAACAGCAGAATCACATGAAGGTGATGGTAGGGAGTGGAGGGACTTACTAAAGTGCAGATTACTGAGCCCCACCCCCAGAGTTTCTGATTCATAAGTCTGGGGTTGGGACCTGAGAATCTGCATTTCTGACAAGCTCCCAGGTGCTGCTGCTGCTAGTAGTCCAGGAACCACACTTTAAGAATCACTGTCTCAGAGCATCAGTTTCTTCACTGGTAAAATGAGATACCTACTGTCCCCACCATTCTAGGTTTGATGAGACTCCAGTGAAAAATGAGGAACTCATGCACCCAGTAGGTGCTCAATAAGTGTTAGTAGTTGCTTCTGGGAGTGGTCAGGAAACATTCCAGGCAGGGAAAACATGAACAGGAGCAGAGGTGGGAAAGGGCCCAAGCAGGTCAGCTGAGCAGGCAGAAAAGCCAAGGCTCAGCAGAGCAGTCAGGAAGTCCAAGTTGCACTGTAGAAGCAACTGGGAGCTGCACACAGTTCTGAAGCTGGGCAGTGACAGGTGGAAGCAGACTGTGGCAACAGTGGACAGGAAGTCACTGCCAGCAGCAAGTCCCACATGCTGGAGACTTGTATGTTTGGCCAGACATGCTTATTTGCCAGCTTTAGCGAATAAAATAAAAGATGCCCAGTTAAATTTGAATCTCAGATAAACAATGAATAATTTTTGGGTATAATTATGTCCCAAATATTTCATGAGATATACTAAAAAACATTTGTTGTGCATCTGAAATTCAAGTTTAACTGAGTGTCCTTTATTTTTATTTGCGGAATCTGACAATCCTAGCCAGATACCATTTGCCTGCCCCTCAATCTTTAACTTTGCATGCAAGGGGCAGCCAGCCCCAGGGCCGACTGGCTCCCTTCCCACCTTCAACCAGGCCACCAGGAGCGGTTGAAGAGCTGTTCCTGGAAGCCAGTCTTCCTGTTCATGACTAGTGATCACAGCTGCAGGCCTAGGTGAGAGGGCCCTCCCCCTTCATGGCATATTCCAACCCAGCAAGAAAGTAGCAGGAATTCAGTAACTAATCACTGGATCTGTGAATTAACAAGGCTAATTAACATAGGTTACCAAATTCCCTAAGGAAGGAAGTGCCACCTGCACTCTTGGATTAACCAGGAAACAAGCAGCTGCCAGTGGTACAGGTTCACCCAATGAGTGTACCCAGGGAGAGGAAAAGATGGTCTTTCCCCTTAACTCTAGAAATGGGCAAACACAGGCATGCATGTTGCTCCACACCCTCACAGGATGCAGTGGAGATGATGTTGTAAATCGCAAGCTAGAGCAGGATGGTCCCTGACTTGTTCAGCTCACCTGGGCATCAGGACAAGTCATGCTACCAGAGGCTGCCCCTCCCTATAACCACCAAATCCTTGATGATTCATAGTTCCAGAAGCAAGGCTGTCAGAAATCTAATTCTGCAACAACCTTTACATCAACATTTTTTCCTACTCTAACAAGAAAAAACAAAAACAATTTGTGCTCCATCTGAAAAAAAAAAAGTGTGATAAGCATTACTGAATACCTAATGTGTGCCCTGTGCTGTGCTCAGCACTTTATTAGCTCAGTCGTTCTTGGCCTTGGCTGTACATTACAACCACCTGGAGAGGTTTTATTTTCTTTCTTTTAAAAAATTTTTCCCAACACCTCCCCCACTCTAGAAAGGCTTTTAAACTCCCAGTACCCTGAGCATCAGAATTTGTTGAGGGTACAATGATTCCAACGTACAAAGGTTAAGAACCACTGACTTAGTTCATCCTGCAAATTCTCACATAAAATCCTGCAAGGTAGCTTTTATCACAATTTTGTGATGAAATTGAGGCTCAAAAAGGTAAATTGACTTTGGCATCTGTGGCCCCAAGCTGGATCTCTCCTTCCTTCTCAGGATCTCTTGAGGGATTTCCTGGTGTTATATATAATGTTAGAGTAGATATAATGTGGCCATGGACATGTTTGTGGCATGATGCTGCCCTCCAGCTAACTTGAGATAGCTCTGCTCCCAGCAAGGCTCTTTTGAGATAGCAGCTGGACACTTCCTGGGCTCAGGACTAATACTAAATAATTTTTGCTAAAATGAGGATAATTGAGGCTAGTCGCTTCCAAACAGGTTCTGCCACCTTGAGTCACAGAATAATGGTGGCTACCTCTCATTCTCCGTGACCCCGTACTTTCTAAGCCTGTCTCCTCACCAGTGCTTCCCCATCCAGCCTTTCCTCGATGCCTTTCCACTTTAGAACAAACTCCCTCATCTGCATCCCTCTCAGCACATCTTCTTGGCGAGAGCCATACCTCCTCACAGGTTGTCGGAGCGGTCTTTGGTCCAGGAAAGCCGCGAATCATAGATTCAATAGGGAAGTCCGTTCTCTGGCCCGGGCCTCGCCCATGACACGCGAGCCTTTGGACTTCCCGTGTGTCTCTGCGCACCTGGGCTCACCTGTCCCCCGCCCGCGGCGCCAGCAGGCCGAGAGCGAGATTGGCTGGGCAAGAAGGCTGGTCGCCGCCTGCCCTCTACTGGCCAGTGACGATACTGAGCCTGCTGCCGTTGGACCAGTGCTTTGGAAGGATGGAATAAAGGAGCGGGCATTTCCTGAGCTCCTGCGGTGCGTCAGACACTACCGATGAGCTCTGTGGTGTAAGGATGAACACGACTGGCTCTCATAGAGCTCTAAATTGAAAGGAGGAGACAGGCATTAATTAAATAGTAATGCAATCGAATATGAAATGGCAACTGTTGCTTTTGCGAGTATATGACAGGAAGGCCCTACCGGTCTAGGGGGTAGGGCACTGGCTCCCCTAAGAGGAGGGAAAGCTGCTCCCCAAGAGGGCACGTTTGAGCACCGGGAGCCTCACAAAGTCATATCATGTAATCGCGAACATCCTGCAGGGTGGCTCTCCCCCTTGTCAAAGCAGAAAATGGGCTCAGATTGGGGACAGGATTTACCCAAAGTCAAACAGCGAACTGGAAACAAACCTGGGAGAACCTAAATCGGCACGATTCCAAAATCTCCGTTTGTTCGCCCCTCGGAGGTGGGGCAGGTGGCCAGCCACAGGGACATTCCATCTAGAGACTCCAGAGAGTGGGGCGGGGCCTGAGTGGGGCGGAGTCTGAAGTCGGGCCCCGCCCCAGCCTCGACAGGCGAAAGGGCGCCTTGTGCGTGGGGACGGGGCGGGGTCCTTGCGGGGGGGCGGAGTCCGAGCAGATGGAGGCCTGTGGAGGCAACACAAGAATCTTGGAAGGGGTGGAGCCGGGAAACTCATCCGGTCTTAGAGAAGCCGGAAGTGCCAGGTGAGCTCGGGCCGAGGACCTTTACCTGTTGAGCCTGTGCACCCAGGTAGAGACGGCGGGCGAAGTCCAGGAGGTCCAGTGGGCAACTCCCCAGGTAGGGCCTAACCCGGACCGAGGAAGAGACGTTCCTCTCCCCTCCTACCCTGACCATCTGTCCTGACATCCGATATTCCTTCTTTTATAACCCCGGCTGCGTCCACCTCTAGACATAAAATGGGAACGCGGGTGTGGAGGGACCGGCCTCATTTCGTCCCTCTCTCTGGCCCAGCACCTGCAGGTGCCCTGGACACCTAGAACGTGGAAACTGGGGGGGGAAATGCCAAAGCCTCCCAGGGGAGTCTGGCTCAGCTTTACCCCAGGCTGGCTGTGTGACCTTGGGGAGGACACCAACCCTCTCTGGTACCGAGTGTCCTCAAGTGCAAAACAGTTTGTGTCCCTTGCCCTGCCTGCCCGGAGACTGGCGGGTCAGACGCTGTAGCTGCTGGGGGGCTGGGGTGGTGCTTTTTCTCTACCAGGGCAATAGGAGCGCTTACTCTCCTCCCTCTGGTACTAGATGGAGAACCACACCCATGCTCCACCCAAATCTGAGATCCCCCGAGGGCTGAGGGCTCAGACCCATGGCAGCTTGTCCTGGCTTCCGTATGGTAGTGCGGTGGGCTCACCTGGAAGGCCTGTGGATGTCCCCAAGGTGAAGTCTGAGGCTTGGGCAAGGTACCCTGTGAGACCTGTCTACAGCCTACGTGCTTATTTTACAAGTAGTGGAGCCAGCATTGTGCAGGGCCTTGAATGTCAAGTTAAGATGTCTAAACGCTCAAATGTGGGATGGGGCAGTGTATCAGAGTCTGTGCCTACCGGACCAGCCTGCGTGAGTGGGGCTCTCATGATGCTGAAAAAAGTGCTGCTGATGGCTGAGTGTGGTGGCTCCTGCCTGTAATCCCAGCATTTTGGGAGGTGGAGGCGAGAGGACTATCTGAGCCCAGGAATTCGAGAGAAGCCTGGGCAACATGATGAGACCTCATCTCTACCATAAATCAAAAAAATTAACCAGGCATGGTGGTGCATACCTCTAGTCCCAGGTACTTGGAAGGCTGAGGCAGAAGGATCACCTGAGCCCGGAAGGCTGAGGCTACAGTAGCTGTGAACATTCCACTGCACTCTAGCCTGGGTGACAGAGTGAGGCTCTTACTCAAAACAAAAACAAAACAAAGTGCTGTGGCTGATAGGTGTCACATGTGGACTTTTATTGCATTCCAGAACTTTACACACATTTTCTCATTAGTTACTCACACACACTTGATGTTTTCCTCATTCCAGAGGCTGAAACTGAGGCTCAGAGAGAGGAAGCAACTCGCCCAAGGCCACAGCTAATAAGTGGCAGAGTGGGATCACATCCCAGAAAGTCTGGTGCCCTTTCCCATAATGTCCTGGGGCCACCCATGATCTGGGCATCTGTTAATAAAGTCTTGACCTAGGACAACCAGAGGAAGGAGGGGCCTGATGAGTGGGAAATTGGGCGAGAAGATTCAGAGGGCTTGGGAGGGAGGGGTGTGGATGAGTCCTGTGAGGTATTGGGCTCCCTGCAGGGGAAGATGAAGTCCTTGATTTTATCTGTGTTAGTTTGGGAGCCAAGCAAAGCCCTCCTCTGTCTGGAGTGTCTGGAGCGAGCAGGGAGGCAGAACTGGGTCGTGGGAAAAGTAGGTGCCCTCATGGATGGGTGCAGACAGGGCAGGGCTGGACTCACAATGGCCCCCAAAATGCTAAGCAGGCCAAGGATGGATGGAACAGGGAGAGGAAAGAATTCTGGACCCCTACAGCATTAGAGTGGAGATGAGTCTGAAAAATTGAGACCTTGTTTTATAGAAAGGGAAACTGAGGCCACCCAGTTACTTGCCTGAGAATACTCCAGGGGTGGATCTGAGTAGGACCCTGTATGCCATCTCTGCCATTTAGCTCTTTCTACTAGATCTGTGGTTCTCAAGTGGGGGCAGTTTTGTCTCCCAGGAGACATTTAACAACATCTGGAGACAATTGACTGCCACAACCTGGGGTGAAGGGAATGAGGAGCTACTGGTATCTAGTAGGTAGAGAGAAGCCAAAAATGCTACAAAGCATTCTATGATGCACAACCTCCCACAACAAAGAATTATTTGGCCCCAAAGGACAAAAATGCGGAAGTTGAGACACTGCACTAGAGCAGGACAGATAACTCAGGCTAGGGCCTCCAGCTGGCAGACCTTTGCCCCACACCTGCTCTGCCCCTCCTCTGCTCCCTCCTTTATTCCTGGAAGCTTCTGGAGTCCTCTCTGCCCTTCCTGCTCACAATGGTCTAGAGCCCCGCCCACTAAGTATCTGTTGTTCATCTATCTCCCCAGACCAATATCCAGAGTTTGCCGTTAGGTAGGGAGGAACCAAAGTGGAAATGTTCACCCAGAACATAGTAGGTGCCTCACAGATAAACGATGTATTGGATCTGAGTGACATGTCAGGGGTCCAAAGCATTTCATCTCACCTTTCACTTTAGCAATTCTAATATCACCTTATGTTCATGAAGTCCTCACACCGAAAGAATCCATTGCTTTGTCCCATGTCCCAGGATGAGCAGGATATGGACATGATCTGGAAAATGTCAGATAATGTGGGGGGGGAAGCGTGTCTTGATATTCAGGCTCTTCCAAGAGTGGGCTGTAGACTGGGGACATGAAGGCATCTCCTCTCAAACACTAAAGGGTGTGGGAATCACCTGGGGATCTGCTAAAATACAGATACTGATTCAGGAGGACTGAGTTGGGCCTGAGTTTCCATGTTTCAAACAAGCTCCCAGGTGATGTTGATGCTGCTGTCCCCTGGACCACGTTTTGAGGGTGGGGCATTACAGGGCCATACAGGTGTGGCTGTGGGCCAGGCTGCCTTCTCTCTGCAGAAAACTGTGGGGGGTTTGGGACTCTGGAGTCGGAAGACCTCAGTACGAGTCATCACTTCCTCTCCCCCCTCTCTACACCCCTCCTAGAACCTATCAGCTTAATAGAGCTTGAATAACTTATTATAACCTATCCACTTAGCCTAGGATAGGTCATTTAGCTTCCTTGAGGGGTGGTCTTGCCTGGCAGACTGTCCTCCAAGGGTTCTGATACAGGGTCTGAGAGAGGCAGGCACCCTGTAGAGGTGGGGCAGCAAGCCACTGACCTGGCCAGCAGGACAGGAGTGATGAACTGAAGCTAGCAGGGCAGGCACCATGCCAGGTTGGAGGCAGCTCCCATCACAGTCCTGGTTTTTCTTCGAGGCTGCCACAGCCTTCTGCTTCTGGCTTATCCAGCTCTGTCTGGTGTGGGAGAGCTGGAGGGACCAGTCTGGTTGAAGGAAGGAGCAGCTTTGATGGGTCAGGGGCCAGCCCAAGGCCTGATCTGAGGGCCTAGCCAGTAGAGCTCTGGTCTGAGGAGTGGGGTTGGGGCTGAAACTGGGGGCTGAAAACTATGGTCTGAAGACCCTGGGATCAGTGACAGGCTTTCCACCAGGGAAACCGGGAAGGAATTTGGGGTTTGGGGCTATAAGCCCCCAGCTGTAAGGCATAAGCTATAAGATGCCCCTGATTGGGCATCTCACCCCAGGAATAGAGCTGAGCAGAGCCTTGAGTACCTGGGGTACTCCCACTCCTGCTCATCTATGAATCAGCCACAATGGCCCAGCAATGCCCCTTCCAACTCCTAGGACCAGGAGGCAGCAAGACAGCTGAGTTGATTTCTCAGAAGGAAAAAAGAGAACCCCTCAACCCCCTTCCTAGGGAAAGATGCTTACCCTTCAAAGCTGTTGCTCATTACCCAGCAGGACCTTGGACCTGATATCTAATGAGGCTGCCATCATTGCCTCCTCCCTCCTGTCTCCACAGTTGGGCCATCTCAGTGGAACCACAGAAACCTGAGTTCGAATCTCAGGTCCACTCCTTAATAGTTGTGAGGCCCTTGGAATACTACACAGCCATAAAAAAGAACAAAATCATGAATTTTGCAGCAACCTGGATGGAACTAGAGTCTATAATACTGAGTGACCTCTCACAGAAACAAAGATCAGAATATCACATGTTCCCACTCATATAATGAACCTTGAACATCCAATATAATACTATAAGAAAATGACTGACGGTACTGGGAAACTATGGGGGGGGGGATGGGATTAACAGTAGCAAATATCTGTCTAGGGCTGGGAAAACACCTCTTATCAACAGGGTGCCTGAATGAAACGTAATTGTACACCTAACCCTTAACTGTACCCCACAAAACCATAATAAAAAATACTAAAAAAAAAAAAGAAGTATAAGGCTGAAATAACCAAAAAAAAAAAAAAAAAAAAATAGTTGTGAGGCCCTGGGTAAGTCACTCCACCTCTCCAAGCCTCAGCGGGCTGTCTGTAAACAAGAATAATAACACCCGCTCAGCCAGCCTCACAGGGTTGTTGTGAAGATGAAATGAGCCGCGCCCACTGAGCACTGTGGTCATTATCATTAGTCATGGCATTTAGGCATGGCATATTGTCTTACCCTGCACCCTCATTTTACAGATGTGGAGATCTGCACTTGGAGAAGGAAAACGGCAGTCCCAGGGTCCCACAGGTCAGTGAGCAAGTGGGGGCGAGACCCCCATCTGCCAGAGCGCCACCCATCCCACAACTGCTGCACTGTGCAAAGGGCCCCAGCTGGTGACACAAAGGTAAACCTGGGGATGGGGAGGTCAGCCTGCAGGGGCCGAGGGAGCTTCCCGCAGAGGGGCCAGAGCAGGCCTCAGTCCCAGCCCTGGCTCTCTTTGCCAGCAGCAGCCATGAACTACGTGGGGCAGCTGGCAGAGACGGTGTTTGGGACGGTGAAGGAGCTGTACCGGGGCCTGAACCCAGCCACGCTGAGCGGTGGCATCGACGTGCTTGTGGTGAAGCAGATGGATGGCTCCTTTCAGTGCTCGCCCTTCCACGTGCGTTTCGGCAAGCTGGGCGTCCTGCGCTCACGGGAGAAGGTGGTGAGTGCACTGGCCACCCAGGTGGCTACTACAAGGTGGGCTTAAAAGCCGGGGCAGTTGCTGCAGTCCTGGGAGAGGCCCAGGGCCTCCCGTAGGTGGGAGTCTGTCCTCGGGACAGGCCTCCCTACTTTAGCATTTTCTCCAAAGATTTTTGAGTTAGTTTAGGGGTTTTGTTCTGAGAGGGTTCTCAGGCTCCCATGGAGGCAGTGCCGTGGGCAGACCCTGGTGCTGGGGTCATCAGGCCTGGCCCCAGCTGACCAGGACCTTACCCGTGTGTTCTTGGTGAGTTACATCATGTCCCCAAACCCAGTTCCTTCACCTGTGCAAATGGATATTATCTTCTCTGTCTAGTAATCGTGGTAGGAAAAGTAAGCAGGAACTAATGATGCTGTCCCAGAGCCAGACATGTGGGTGACACTGGAAGTTTCATTTCTCTCTCTTAGTAAATTCACTCTGTTTTCACTGGGCTCTGGCAACCATGACAGAGATTTTTGCTGGCACCGAGGTCTGGTGTGTGAATCAAGGTTCACACTGAGGTGAACTTTCCAGAATTCTCACAGGAAAGTGTAACCTGTAGGAGACAGTACACCCAAGGAGTTAAGAGCTCAGGTTGTGAACTTAGACTTTTTGTGTTCATAGACTCACTTGCTGTGAGACTTCTTCCTAGAGAATTACTTAGCCCCTCTAAGCCTCAGTTTCCTCATCTATAAAGTGGGGGTAACGATAGGAGCCATGCAAGAGGTTGTTGTGAAGATTAAACAAGATAATTTATATAAGACACTCCACAAATTTTCACCATTGTTCATGTATCCAACAACTTAGGGGCTGGGGATGCAAGCAGTGACAAGAGTCGGGGGGTCTCTGTCACCCAGGCTGGAGTACAGTGGCACAATCATGGCTCACCACAGCCTCAACCTCCTGGGCTCAGGTGATCCTTCCACCTCAGCCTCCCAAGTAGCTGAGACTACAGGTACATGCCACTATGCTCGGCTAATTTTTTGATTTTGTGTAGAGATGAGGGCTCACTTTATTGCCCAGGCTGGTCTCAAACTCTTGGATTCAAGCAATCCTTCTACCTTGACCTCCCAAAGTGCTGAGATTACAGGTGTGAGCCACCACGCCCAGCCACATCCCTATTCTTATGAAATGTGGGCGAGAGAGGAACATGGAAACCAAGCAAAAAACCCAGCAACAAACTGAAACAGCATACTATGGCCCAGGGAATGGGGCAGTGTGTACAAGGAAGCAATGGTGTGGGGAGCTGAGTGCAGGCCTCTTTGAGGAAGGGGAGATTGGGGAGCAGCCAGGCATGCCAAGATCTGGGGGGAGGGAGCTCCAGCAAGTGCAGCAAAGAGCAGCTGGGGAACTAGCCAGGAAGCCAGGGGACTGAAGTGTGGGTGAGAGGTCCCTGGTGGGGACCTTGCATGCCCTGCCCCACTGCTCCTCATTGCAGGTAGACATCGAGATCAACGGGGAGCCAGTGGATTTGCACATGAAGCTGGGGGACAGTGGGGAGGCCTTCTTTGTACAGGAGCTGGAAAGCGATGAGGTAAGCGCTGTCCTCCTTGCCAGTACTTCCCTGGTGCCTACTCTGTGGTGGGGTTGGGGTGGGATGAGGCGGGGTTGTGGAGGGGATGGGGAGGGTTGGGTTTGTCATTGTTCTGCCTTCCATCAGAGGTCTGATGCAGAGGGGCCAGTTGGGGCTGGCCTCTGGCACACAGAGCCCAGAGGAAGGGACTGGGACACAGGCTGACTCTACTTCCTGGGTTGTTGGGGATGAGTTCTCAGAAAAGGGGATACCTGAGCTAGGCCCCTGTGGGATGAAAAGATGTTCTTTCCCAGCCAGTCTGGAGAGGAGAGAGGTAGTAAAGAAGCTGGGGACTGGCAAATATAAAGTCTGGCTTGTCCTGGGTCTGATGCTGGCTTTGTGCATCTGGAACCCAGAAGTGTCAGAGTTGGGGGGTGACGAGAGGGGTGTTTGCAAAAGGGAGGCGGGGCCCAGCACAAGTCAGCAGAGGAGCTGAAACTTTGAACTTGATGAACTTTAACTGAGCCCTACTGTATGCTAGACAGCATGTAGTAGACAGACAAGAGGTGACTCCTGCCTTCAAAGAAAGTTCCAGACTGGTCTGAGAGGCAGACACATAGACAATGGATGCTGGAATTTGGTCATTGCAGTGTGGGGCGGTGGGAGGGAGGAATGCTGAAACTGGAGGGAAGAATAGTCAAGGCACCTTCCTGGAGGAGGTGATGTCTGGGAGTCTTAAAGGAGAAGTAGGTGTCATCTGTATTAGACATGGGTGGAGGAGATGGGAAGTGATGCCAAGCTCTGCCTGGCCTGCTGGGGTGGTGGGTACCTGGGATTGGGGCTGTTCTGTCTCCGTTAGGGAACTCTGGGCCTAGCAGCTGCTGCAGGGCCACACTGCTGCTACCTCTGCCTAGCCTCCACCTATTTTCCTGATTCCAAGTGAGCTCACTCCAGGTCTGGGACTCAGGATGACCATGTGAGGGCCCCAGGCTCAGCCCTCCAGTTCTGCTCCTCATTTGCTCTGCAGGAACCTGTGCCTCCCCGCCTCTGCACCTCACCCATCCCTTGGGGGGGTCTGTCTGGCTTCCCCTCGGACTCCCAGCTGGGCACAGCCAGCGAGCCTGAGGGCCTCGTCATGGCAAGCACAGCCTCCACGGGGCGGAGGAAGCGGCGTCGTAGGAGGAAACCCAAGCGGAAGGAAGATGCCCTGGCAACTGATTCTAGTTCAGAGGAACTGGAGACAGGTGCTGAGAGTGAGCTGTCTCTACTGGAAAAGCTGAAGCCAGAGTCCCCAGGGTGTGTAGAGACCAGGTAGAGGCTGAGGTTATGGGGAGCCCAACCTGGGGTTCAAGTGCTGTTTCCTCTGCTGGTGCTATGTGACTCTGGGCAAGGGCCTTGATCTCTCTGAGCTTTAATTGCTTCACCTTCCCAAGCCCCGACATCCAGTCTCCCATGATCTACCTGGGGTGTCCTACCCTGTCAGTGACCATGTCCCTGTGCCCCTTCAGCAGTGTCCAGTTGGAAGAGGAGTCCTCTCTGCAGCCCAAAGACATCTACCCATACTCCGATGGCGAGTGGTCCCCCCAGGCCAGGTGAGAGTCTAGGTGGGCTGCAGGCTGGGACTTCAGATGAAGGTTGCAAAGTGGCTTCAGTTTTCATTGTTTTGATGACTAATGACAGAGAACACATTTAAGGTGTTTACCAGTCATTTGTATTTCTCCTTTGTAAAGTATTCCAATCTTTTGCCCATTTTTTTTGTGGTAAAATATACATAACATAAATTTACCATTTTAATGATTCCAAAGTGTATAAAGTTCAGTGGCATTAAATACATTCATGATGTTGAATGACGACTACCAGTATCTGGTTCCAGAACTTTTTTTTTTTTTTTTTGAGTTGGAGTCTCACTCTGTCGCCCAGGCT
>NW_007248750.1:522038-528798 GCF_000164805.1 Carlito syrichta
GCCTTCCGAGTAGCCGGAATTGCAGGCATGTGCTACCACGCCCGGCTGATTTTTTTATTTATTGTAGAGATGAGGTCTCGCTGCTCAGGCAATCCACTCACCTCAGCCTCCCAAAGGTGCAGGATTACAGGCTGAGCCACCAAGCCTGGCCAGAACTTTTCATTCCCCAAATGAATACTCTGCGCCCATTACACATTTCTTCTCTCACCTTACCTCTTTTTTTTTCTGGATTGCCGCTCTATTGCTGATTTGTAGGAGTTCTTTATATATTTATATATTCTTCATATCCTTACATATTCCTTATATAATCAGGATTCAACACAGGCATAAGTGTGAGCTGCAAATATTTTTCTCCCAAGTTAGGGTGGGCAGCAAGGGTAGTGGGTTGGCTTGGGGCCTCAGTACTGTTCCCTCCAGTCTCTCTCCAGGTGGGCTGACATCCCCTAAGAGTGACTCAGAGCTGGAACTGCGGACCCCGGAGCCCAGTCCCCTGAGAGCTGAGTCCCACATGCAGTGGGCCTGGGGGAGGCTGCCTAAGGTGAGTTCATGTGTGTCAACCCCAACCATCACCTTTCAGGGGCTCCAGAGCCCACATGGGTCGGGATTGGTGACTCGGACCACCTCCCCTAAGGCTTTGAGGAGCATGGCAACAGGCCTTGCACCAGCCTGCATCATCCCTCATTTGTTTGACTGAAGGTGGCCAAAGCTGAGCGGTTTGAGTCCCCGAAGGTCTTGGAAGGCAGCGCTGGGGCAATCTCTCCTTCTCGGGAAGGACCCAGCACCCCCTCTGCCTCTGTGGCTGGCATCAATCCTTTGGGATGCCCAGTCCTGCAAACAGGAGCTCACACTGACCTGCACCGGCCTGATGCAGGGGATCCCACTCTGGTGGGTCCCCCTTTCTACACCCCAGAGACAGAGGAAACTAAGACTCAGAGCCCCAGAGATGTGGGCCTCCCTCCAGCCTCTAAGTCACAGAGCTGGGCTGCTCTGGAGGGTTCAGTTCCCATTGGGCAGCCAGAGGAAGTCTCCAGGAGGAAAGGTGAGTGACACTGGACACCTCCCACTGCTTCCCTGGCCTCGCTTTGTCCCCTAGGTGGGTCTGGGGCTTCAAGTACATTTTGAGCACCTACTGCGTGCCATGATTCCTTCATGGGCTCATTGTCCAGTGGGGGAGACAGATGTCACATGCATGTGGGCAGAGTCATTGGCTAAGATGGGGCAGTTTAACTCACGTGGTTAGAGAAGACCCCTCTGAGGGGCTAATGTTGGAGCTAAGCCATGGACAACAGAGATCCAGCCAAGCGAGGAGCAGGAAAAGAGAATTTCAGGCAGAGGGAACAGCATGTGCCAGGGCTCTAAGGTGGGAGAGAGGTTTCATATCTAGAAACTGAAGGCAGCTGGTGTGTCTTGAGTGAGGAGTGGAGGAGCACAGGAACGGGAAATTGGGAGATGAGCAGAGCCAGATGGTTCCAGCTCTTAAGCTTGGGTTTAAGAGCCGTGGGAAAGCACTAGGCCTGCACTGTCCAAATTGGTAGCCACTGGCTGCATGTGACTATTCAAAATTAAATTAGTTGGGCCGGCCACAGTAATCCTAGCACTTTAGGAGGCTGAGGCAGGAGGATCACTTGAGGCCAGGAGTTCATGACCAACTAAGCAACATAGTGAAACTCTGTCTCTACGAAAATTTTAAAAATTAGCCAGGTGTAATGTTACGTACCTGTAGTCTCAACTACTCAGGAGGCTGAAGCGGGAGGATCACTTGAACCCAGGAGTTCGAGGTTGTATTGAGCTATGATTGCACCATTGCGTTCCAGCCTGGAAAACCGGCTGGATGCTGTCTGAGTAATAACAACAATGATAATAATAACAATAGTAAATAATTAAATTAATTAAAATAAAACCAAATGCAAAATTCTGTCACACTGTCCTCATTTTAAGTGTTAGTAGCTACATCTGGCGAGCAACTAATATATTGGACAGTACAAACATGGGATATTTGTATCATCACAGAAAGTTCTACTGGATGGAACTGCCTTAGAGCATTCAAAGGCCAGAAGCACATAGTACTCACGTTAGGTCTCCTGGTGTCCCTTCCCCCATCATTAGGCTCCCTGAAGAGAAGCCAGCACCTGGGACCCAGTGACATCTACCTGGATGATTTACCCTCCCTGGACTCCAAGAATGCAGCACTTTACTTCCCCCAGAGGCGCCTGGGTTCTGGGTGCCAGGGTGACTTGGATCAGGACCCGTGGGGCCAAGGGTCCACTATCAAGGGCCTGGGAGGAAGAGGAGAATCCACCTCCCACCTGCCTTGTATTCATGTCACTGTTGGCCCCTTTGCTCCCAGTGACTGTGGGCTGGGGGCCAGAAGGTGGAGTGAACCTGGCAGCCAGAAGCCTCTGGGGTACCCCAGCCCTGAACATGTGCCAGAACCCACTCTGGACACAGTGGACACGATAGCACTATCCCTCTGTGGCGGACTGGCTGAAAGCCGGGACATTTCCCTGGGTATGTTCAGCCGTGGCCTGAGAGCTTCCACGGACTGGGCAGGGAGGGCAGGGAAGACCCCGAGGGAGGGTGGGACAGTGGAGGGAGGAGGCTGGGCTCCCCTGCTGTTCTCTGCTCTGTGGAGCCCACATTCAGTCAGCCGGGGCTGGGTTTTCCCAAGTCTCCCCGAAGCAAATGCCTGATGCTAATTGTGACTTATCCTGTGAAATCTGGGGTGGAACAGGTGTAAAAACCACAGGTAGGGAGGAGCCCACTAGGTCAAAGAAGCAACCAGCAGGAGGTGGGTAGTAGAATATGGGATCCCCCAGGCATTGGGGCAGCTGGTCACATGGGATGTGCCAGCTTCACCCCTCTCTGCTCTGTACCCAGAGAAGTTCAACCAGCATGGCGTCTCCTACCAGGATCTCACCAAAAACCCCAGTCTCCTGGATGACCCAAACCTAGTGGTGAAAATCAATGGAAAGTAAGTCCCAGAGGTTGCTGGTGGTCAGAGAGTCATCCCCCTCTCCACAACCCTCCAGCCCTGACACTACCCCCCCCCGCCCCCGCTTCTATCTCTCCAGACATTATAACTGGGCAGTGGCTGCTCCCATGATCCTCTCCCTGCAAGCCTTCCAGAAAAACTTGCCCCAGGTAATGGTTAGAGCACCACTGGGCCTGCTGGGAAAAGTGGTCAAGCTCTTGGGGCAGGGAATCCTCCACGGGGAAGTGGAGGGTGAACTGTGGTGGGCCTGGAAGACCCACAAGACCCACTGGAAGAGGGTCTTGGAAGACCCTGCAAGATCCACTCTGGGAGAGGAGATGCTGGTCCCCGAAAACTTGTAGTATTTTTCCTTGGTTTCCTGGCCATGGTTGAATTCTTTCAGATTTGGAGTTGACTTTAGAGGAACTCGGGACAAACCAGAGGTGGATAAACATCTCACAGATGCCTAACCAGGACATGCCTTCAGTAGGAGGTTCTTGGATCTGAGATGAGGCTTGGGAGATGGAGGCCCCACCCTTCACCTTGCCCTAAGTCTATCCCTCCAGGCTGGGCTGAGGGGTGCCTACCCCGTTTATTGCACCTACTGTGTGCTGGGTCCAGGCTGAAGATGGTCATGAACTAAACAGAAACGCCCCCAATCCTCACAGGAAGACAAAGTTAATCAAAGACTCACCCAAGTGAATATAAAATTCAACCCTGAGTGCTGGAAAGGGGAGAGGTCTAGAATGCTGGGGATTTGCTGGCCAGAGACCCAAGGATGAGTAGACCTAGGGCAGGTTGGGTTAGCCAATGCCCAAAGTGGGAAGGAGCCCAGCCTCTTCTTTCCTTCCCAGAACCTCCACCATGGTCTTCCTGGGCCACCTTCCCTCACTTTTGGAGGACAGTGCCCTTCTTGGTGGTGTCTACCTGTGGTAACCTGTACCTACTCCTCTGGGTACTGCCTGGCCCATCGTTCTTGGCTCATCCAAAGAGCATCATTAATAGATGTTGACAACTGATGCTCCACTAGGTGACACTCAGTTCCATCCTCTGGCTGACTCTGGGTCTGAGCTGGGACCCAGAGCCTAAGGAAAGCAGGACGGTCACTCCCCTGCTTGGCTCTCCTTCCCTCACCCAAATAGACCCACCACTTGAGACTCCTGAGTAACCTTTCCCCACCAGCCTATTCCCAGCACCAAGTGGCACCTGGGCGATCCACCCTGGGTCTATGTCCTCCTGGATTTGTTTTCCATTCTGTAGGATACTTGTGTGTCTCCCAGATGAGCCTTGGCATGGGCTCTCCCTAGAGTTACCTAGCACAGATCAGCATTTTCATAAAGTCATGTTGCCCCAACCAGTGACGGTGACATACAGAGAGGGGGGCTGTTCATGATATAGGATCACTGACCTTAGGAGATGGAGAAGAGTGCCGGCTCTTCCTGCTGTCACTTGGCAGCATCACGCAGAGAGAACCAGATGTTGAGATACTCGCAAAGCACTAGCTTCAGTTACTCTAGTAGGGGAACTGACCCAAAAGACCTGGAGGCCAGGCCACGCCCTGGGTGGAGCTGGGTGCAGGAATGGCTCTTGGTCTCTCATGCATAGCTCTGAGTCATTGCTTTGAATCCCAGGATGGAGGTGAATGTGGTTTGTCAGCCGCCAGATGTTGATAGTACTTTGCTCTGGGGTCAACCCAGACTCTGGGCTCATGCGGGGCCCCAAGGGCGGCATAAGGGAGGTTTACATGGTGCAGGATAACATGCCACAGCCTTCATCTGCCTGCAGAGCACTGTGGACAAGTTGGAGAAGGAGAAGATGCCACGGAAGGGTGGGCGATGGTGGTTTTCCTGGCGACGCAGGGACTTCCCAACCGAGGAGGTATGTGGTCATGGTTGGAGGGGCAGGGTCAGAGCAGGGCAGGAGGTGGAATTCACTAGATGAGTGTTCTTTCCACAGAGTGGTGCCCAGAGGGAGAAAACCACAGCCAGGGAGCAGCAGGGGTGAGTGGGACACCTGCCACACACCCCCCCACCTCCTCACCTCCAGCCACTGCAGGAGTGTGGGAAGATCGCCCTGGAGGGTGCGTGGAGCCAGTGCCTTGTCCCCAGCTGTGGCTCTCTTTCACTCCCCAAGTACTTCTGCACCCTTTCTTTTTCCGGAGAATGAGGCCTAGAGACACACCAATGTCCCACAGCCAGGAAATGGCAGAGCTGGAACAGGCACACAGACGCCTGGCCCAAACAGGGGGGCACCTATTAAGGAGGGACAGGCCTTGCTTTCCCCCCAGCCCACAGGGGCTGCTGATTTTGCTTCCCTTTTCACCTCTGAAGTGACCCAGATGTCCAAGAGCGGGTGGAGGGTGACTGAGGATGGGCTAACTGAAACCAAAGCAGGGGGGATTGGGAAGATGCCCTGGGGTGCACTTAGAGTATTTCAGGTAAATACCACCAAGGCACTGAGGGCTGGAAGCCCTAGGTCTCAGTGCCTCTGCTGTCACCTAACTTGGTGGAGAGACTGCCATCCAACACCCCTGTGTCTGCCACCACCCACATGGGTGGCACCTAGAGGGAGGGGGCACTGATATCCTGGGTAGTCTCTGGAGAGGCAGGGACGGGCCCCAGACTCCTTGTGGTCTAGGCTGAGGTGAGTATCTCTGGGGCGTGAAGGATGGATCAACTGGGGAGGTAGCCTGAGAGCCAGAGCTGTTCACAGGGGGAAGACTGAAGTCCTGAGCAGCGATGATGATGCCCCAGACAGCCCTGTGATCCTCGAGGTTCCCTCCCTGCCATCCTCCATTCCAGCCCACACTCCTACCTACAAGAAGTCCCTCCGGCTTTCTTCCGATCAGATCGTAAGTGTGTGCACATATGTGTTCATGTGTCCCAGAATCCCTCAAGGCCTGGCTGAGAAGCAGTTCCCTGGAGCCATGTGTTCACCAAAGGCCCAGAATCCATCCCCTTGGAGCTTCCCTGATGACCTCTGCCTTAATACCTCCAGGGACAGGGTACTCACTCCTTCACATGCCAGTCTATTTCTGTTGGATATTCTGACTAGAAAAGCCCTCTCTTAGGTCTTCCTAAGATATCTACCAGTAGCGAACCAGTTAGCTTCTGATCTGTTCTTGGAAACCACAGTAATCAAATGCTGATGACAGCCACTCAGATTTGGGCAAAATCCCCGAGTCATGTCTTCTCCAAACTCAGTATCTGGTGGCTCCCATAAGGACATGTTTTCTTCTTGAGTGTGGCTTCATGGTCAGGGAGGGGTCCAGAAGGTTCTCTGACCAGCCCAGCAGAAAAGCAGCTGACATCTGTCTAGTACCCTGGGACTCACACCCATCTCAGGGCTTTGGTGGAGAGCTGTCCCAACCCTTCTCTGTGGACCAAGTACAGGGCTAGGTCTCTCTTTAGGGCAAAGTTGACTCAGGTACCCTCCCCTAGGCAGGAGTTTCCCATGGAGATTCCCTTGTCCCTTGCCAAGAGCTGCCCAGCCTTGGGGCTGGCTTGAGAACTCTGGACAGAGAGTCTTGGTTCTGCTTTTGTGAGTTTCATCTCAAAAGAGAGTGAAGGGAGGTTAAAGATCCTGCAGCCAGCACTGTGCAAGGTCCCTGCCAGCATGGCCACTCTCTGCCCACATGGACGTGTCTGTGCATGTCTGATCAATTCAGGAAGGGTCTCTGAGCTGGGAGGAAGAAAAGAATGAGATGCCCATGGGGATCAAAGGCCATAGCGTGGGTGGAGTGGGCAACACCTGGCTGTGGCAGATCACAACACCCCCCCCCCCCCTTTT
>NW_007248750.1:528818-537415 GCF_000164805.1 Carlito syrichta
CCCCCCCCCCCCCCACTTTGCCTGGCTCCAGCGACACCTGAATCTGCAAGAAGGTGCCAATGATGTGGTCTTCAGTGTGACCACCCAGTACCAGGGCACCTGCCGTTGCAAGGCCACCATCTACCTGTGGAAATGGGACGACAAGGTGGTCATCTCTGACATTGACGGCACCATCACCAAGTGAGGCCCAGCTGGCCACAGGGAGGGGTGGGAGGCCTGGGTGCTCACTTCCCTCTGTGCTGGATGGGGAGGGGACAGTAAGGGAGGGAAGCCTGGAGGCTAGGCCATGGGGGGGCTGCCTCAGAGTGACTCCTTCTCTCTGGCTATAGGTCGGATGCTCTGGGCCACATTCTGCCCCAGCTAGGGAAAGACTGGACACACCAGGGCATCACCAGTCTTTACAACAAAATCCACCTGTGAGTACCTGTGCTGGGAACCAGCAAGGCCCACAAGGGAGGCAGCCTGGACATTTCCCTGGAATGCTGAGACCTTCCTGCTGGCCTCAGTTCTGTGACAGATTCATCCCCTGAGGTTGTGTTCTAGGATCAGGGTCTACCTGCTGGCCGCAAACCAGAGGGAAGCCCCCTTCTATCCTGGTTCCTCCGGGGCTCAGGAATGTCCACATACCTCTCCTTAGCTTAGCCATTCTCCCTAAGTACCCTTCCTGCAAAGATTTGAAGACCAGAGCCCCAAGGTTGGGTTGGGCAGGCTGAAGCCATGGGATTGGATGGGGAATGGCTGGTCTCTGATGGCTCTGTGCCACCTTGTCTCCCACCCCCAGAAATGGGTACAAGTTCCTGTACTGCTCAGCGCGGGCCATCGGCATGGCTGACCTCACCAAGGGGTACCTGCAGTGGGTGAGCGAGGGTGGCTGTGGCCTCCCCAAGGGCCCCATCCTGCTGTCTCCCAGTAGCCTCTTCTCCGCCCTCCACAGGTAACCACCCCTACACAAGCCCATAGCCCCCTGAAAGGAGGGACAGGCCTGCTGCCAGCCCAGCCCAGGCCTGCACTTGCTCTCAGCTGGCAGCTAGGGCTGGGTCAGACTCCATGTCACTTGAGCCTACCATGTCTTCTGGTTTCTCCCCTACTCTGACACCCTTCCCTGCCTGTGGACCCGGCTACCCCAGGGAGGTGATTGAGAAGAAGCCAGAGGTGTTCAAGACTGCCTGCCTGAGTGACATCCAGCAGCTGTTTTTGCCTAATGGACAACCTTTCTATGCTGCCTTTGGGAACAGGCCCAATGTGAGTGTGTCCCCTCCCCACAGGCCGAGCCACCTCTTCCCCGGCTACCCGCTGCCTCTGTTCCACTGGCCCTCCTTGTCTTCCACAGGATGTCTTTGCCTACCGGCAGGTGGGCCTCCCTGAATCTCGCATCTTCACAGTCAACCCCCGGGGAGAGCTTATCCAAGAACTCATGAAGAACCACAAATCCACGTGAGGCCAAACCCTGCCCCATACTGTGGCCATTCCCCAGGCCCAACTTTACCTCCCCATCTGGCGTCCCTTGCCCAGGGCTCCCAGGCAGGACATGAAGCCTTCACCTGCTGTGGCAGAGGCTGTGGTCTGGTGGCAGCTCAGGCTCAGTGCTGGCCCTGTTCTGCCTGTAGGTACGAACGGCTCAGTGAGGTGGTCGAGCTCCTCTTCCCGCCTGTGACCCGTGGCCCCAGCACAGACCTGGCGAACCCTGAATACAGCAACTTCTGCTACTGGCGGGAGCCATTGCCCACTGTGGACCTTGATGCCCTGGCCTGACTGTACTGGCTGCCCCCTTCTCCCTGGCCTGGCCCAGGACAGACCAGGTATCCTGGGGCATAGGGAGTTGGAAGCTGGGTGCCAACCCACTGAAGGAGAAGAGAGGGCTGGAGGTTGATTGGTAGGCACGGGGACCCTCCACCCTCCCCGTCTTGTCTCCTGTCTCTCCCAGCTGAGCTGCAGCTGCTCGGGGCCTGAGTGTGGCCCTGGTCTGAAGCAATTAGTTTGCTATCTGGGCCTTTGCAGAGTTCTCTATGCCCTTGATATCTCTGTCCCTGTCAACCTGGGATCTTGCCTCAACTCCTGATAGGACAGAGAGAAAGGCCCCACTGAGGCTGAAGGCCTGTACGTATAGAGAAGTGTTGGTGGCAGCAGCAGGGAGTGAAGACGCATCTGGAAAGGACTTAGTGCTCCCCACCCTGCTGGAAGCTGGAACTGACCCCCCTCCCAAAGCCAGACATCACTGCTGGCGCATCCCCCTCAATGGCGCCCTGGCATCTCAGCACAGGATGCACACCCATGGGTGCTCCAGTGCCCTTCCAACATCAGGAAAGGACTTAGCCTGGCCTCTGGCCAGCTGCTGCCGCTGCTCCTCTCAGCACCTCCCCTGAGGACTCAGCCCCACACCTGGTGGGGGCACGTGGGTGTTGGCCTGACCACCCTCTTCAGCCTCTGCTGGTCAGCTCGGTGCTCACAGCTGCCAGGTGAGCTTTCGCCTGAGCAGCTGTGGAAAGCTGGGCGGGCACCCCTGCAGCCTTCCCTCCCACTGTCCCTGGTGAAGGAAGTACCTTTAGACTGGCTAAAAGCTTTAATCCAGAGCCTGCCCTCCTCCCACAGTGGCAAAGTGGAGGTGGAATACAGTCCAGGGCTGTGGGGACCTGCAGAACAGCACTATGGGGCCCATGCTGCCATGGGGGTAACTGAGACCAGGAGCCTCAGCCAAGACGGGCATCAGAGTCTCTGGGAACTCTGCAGCCTGAGGAGCGCTTACATTTTCAAGTTG
Source organism: Carlito syrichta (assembly GCF_000164805.1). Taxonomy (NCBI): domain Eukaryota; kingdom Metazoa; phylum Chordata; class Mammalia; order Primates; family Tarsiidae; genus Carlito; species Carlito syrichta. The sequence continues at coordinate 531,574 of NW_007248750.1, forward strand.
TCATTCGATGGTTTCGTACCTGAATTTCTCACCTTTTGTGAACATCCTGGCAGGGCTAGGGTTTCTCAAGAATGTTAAAAGCAAGGCCTGGACCCTTTTCTTCCAGCTGAGGGCTCCTTCTCAGGGTCTGGCCTCATTCAGGCCTCCATATTCACTAGGGCCACTCTCTAGAGAGATGCCCTGGCCTGGAGGGAAAGACTTTCCCCCAAAATGGAAGGAAGAGGATCGTGAGGACACTAGGGTTTCCCTGAAAACATCTTTGAGGAAAGAGAGAAAAAGAACAAATTGGGGCGGGATCTCCAGATTGCCTGGATTAGATTCTTTCCTCTGGGATTCTACAGCTGCCTAAGCCCCCACCTTGGGGGAGAATCAAAAGAATAAAGAGAACTCTTGGCTGAGTCTTTGTGCTTCTGTTCTGTCCTGAAGGACACGTGGGTAGCTGGAAACGTGTGGCAGCCTCTGGTCCTTGGTTCAGAAATGGCATCTGTGAGGCTGCCAGACATGAAGACAGTTCCAGTGGACATCACCCTCCTGGAGAAAACTAGCCCAGACAGGTGGGGAGAGAAGCCAAGGGAGCAAGGGGATGGGTCTCCAAGGGCTGCAAGCTGTTGCTTTTGTAGGTAAAGGGCAATGTGGACAGGCTGCTGACTGAGAACAGCCTGTAGGTCTTTGCACAGTTGCTGACTCTGGTGTGTCTGCACAAGAGTGACTTGTAGACGGTGAAGTGTGAGCTTTCTCAGGTCCATCCTGGCCTTCTGGCACGATGCCTTTGTCCTGACCGCTATTCTGAATTGTCCAGTTTGTGCATCACTGAGCATGGATTCTGGCACCTAGACAGCCACACGGAGACCAAGACCATCCCTTCAGTGGCTTCTGAAGTGGCATCTGGGCTGGCCAAGGAAGGCTGGGAGGTACTGCTGGATAAGGCTGTCTCTGGGGTGATGCTCCGGGTTAGTGGGATCTGAGGTTGGGTCCTCACCAGCCTGTCTAGTCGGCTTGCCCTGGCCGCGCCTGCTCAGCCAGCTGGGCCCGACAGTCCAGCAGGTCATCCCGGAGGCGGGCGATGTCCTGTGTATGCTGAGCCAGTGTGCGATTCAGCTGGTCTACGTGGCCCCACAGGCCCTCCCTGGGCATCAGTGCTTTGGTGGGCAAGCTGTCCAGGCCTGCAGCCAGCAGGCCCAGCCTCCTGCATGCACCTTCCACTTGTGCCACCCGCTGGTCGAAGTGGCCCACTGCGAGTTGGAGTTCCTGCGCTGTATCCTGGCAGCGGCTGAGCCCGCCAGCCACCTTGGCCACACCAGCCTTGAGCTGCTCCAGCTCCCCCCGCAGGTTCAGGACCTGCCTGTGGCCAGCCTGAAGCCTTGAGCTTTGGCTGCTGACCTGCTCCTGGATGGCGTGGACTTCGGCTTCCACCTTGCGTTCCCGCTCGTCCAGGGATGTGTTGGCGGCCAAGAAGGCATCTGAGTACTGGCTGACAGAGTCGCTGAGGCCCGTGAGCGACTTGCTCACTGAGTTTAGATTGACCTTGAGCAGAGTAATCTCACCCTGTAGTGAGCTGCCCGTCCCTTCTGCTAGCTGCCCCTGGACCTCGGTTACGGTGCCATTGAGCTGCTGCAACAGAGCTGCGTGGCTGGCCACCTGGCGCAGGAGGGCCTCGCTCCGGCTCTGCCAGGCCTTCACCTCCGCCACAAGGTTGTCCAGGATGGCTGAGGTGGTACTAGGGGTGCATGAGGTCTCCAGAGAAACCAGTCGTTGTTCTAGTACAGCCAGCTCTGTCTGCACGAGGGGCCGCACTGACCTGCCTGGAGGGGTGCTATCGTGGTTCAGCTCCCCAGCCAGTGTGGCCAGGCGCTCCTCGAGGCTCTGCACACGCTCTTCCAGCACAGTTCTGAAGCGGCCCATTCCCCAGCCCCCCATCTCCAGCCTCAGGCAGCATCCCCTCACCCCGCCCTCTGTCCCATTGAGCGTCTCCAGGCCCTCCAGCAGCCCATCCACGCCTCCCTCAAGCATGGCGGCAGAGAGCCGTGTGAGCTCATCCCCAGCTGGGGCGCCAGGGCCCCTTTGGGTGACTGTCTGCAGGGTTCTCTCGAGGCTGTCCACACGGGCACCGATCAAGGCCAGCTGACTGCAGCAGCTGCCCCTGCCAGCCATGCTCAGGCCCTGCAGCCGGGTGCCTAGCTGCGAAAGCTCCCGGCGCAGGGCCAGCTCCCGGCCGTCGAGGCTTTGGTGCAGCCTCCGGCTGGCTGCCTGGCCCTCCTCGCACTGCCGCCGCACCTCCTGCACCCGCAGGTCACACTCACTCTGGATGCCTTGCAGTTTCTGCTCAAAGCCGTCCAGTAGGCTCCCCCAGAGCTGGTGTAGCCGGTGATCCACATACTCCTCCAGCAGGGCCAGGGAGGTGAGCGGGGACGGAGGGGCTTCCCGCAGCTGCTGCAGGTGGGCCTCGTGGCCAAGCGCCAGCCCGTGCACCTCATCCAGCAGCCGCACCTTGGTTTGCAGCGTGTTGCTCACCTCTGTCACCTTGTTCAGGATCTCGTCCAAGGGAGGGGGGAGTGGCCCTCTGGTTCTGTCTCCCGGGTCCACAAGCCCCTCAGGGATGACCCCAAAGCCCACAGGTGCAGCAGGGGCCCTGGGACTACCACTCATCCTCTTGGGGTCCTCGTGGCTGGCCACCAGGCCACTGAGGGTACCATATGATTGTGCCAGGCGCTGGACGTCGCCCTCCAGGCGTTCTAACCGTTCGCCAAACAGCCCTGGGCCTTTCCTTCCTGGAAAAGAGGAGACAACAACCCCAGGGACATCGCTGGTCTGTCCCCCTCAGCTTGTGTGGCCAGGACACCCAAGAAATTTTTTTTCTTTTTAGAGACAGGGTCTCACTCTGTTATCCAGGCTGGAGTGCAGTGGCATGATCATAGTTCACCGTAACCTCAAACTCCTGGGCTTAATGATCCTCCCGCCTCAGCCTCCCAAGTAGCTGAGACAACAAGTGTGCATCACCGTATCTAGCTAATTTTTAATTTTTTTTTTTTTTTGGTAAAGATGGGATCTCACTATGTTGCCCAGGCTGGTCTTAAACTTCTTGCCTCAAGTATTCCTCCCACTTCAGCCTTCCAAAGCACTGGGATTGCAGGCGTGAACCACCACACCTAGTCAAGACGTTCTGTTCTAAGCCTATCTTCTCTCTGACCATAACTCCATCAGCTTTGTGGCAGGGGTGGGAGTGGGCCTGAAGGTTCATCCTCATGTTCAATGTGGGAGGCACCCTACCCAGTTCTGTCAGAGCTCAGACAGCATGGGTCAGCCCCCACCCCGCACCCACCACTGAGTCCAGGAAACCCGATCACCTTGGAGGATCTTCATGGGCAGACTTACCGTGAGAGATGGGGGCTGCTCTGCTGTAAGAAGGGGGCCTGGGGCCTGGGCTCAGCTGCCCTGAGGGAATCTGGGGCTCAGGCTCCGGCTTGGGTGAGGAGGCGCCATGGTCTGTGAGGTGCTCAGGGCAGCGTTCCCCAGTAAGGCCGGGACAGCAGCGCCAGGCGAGGTCTGTCACTGTCTTGTAGCCAACCTTGTATTTGGGTCTGAGCACTGTGCGGTACCTGGGCCAGGGAAGGTGAGAGAGCAGGGTCATGTACTGTGGGCTGTGGTTCCTGCCCCTGCCTGGCATTCAGGGCCATTCGCAGGCTCCTGCATAAGGTCTGGATATCTCCCTACCTCCACACCACCCCCAGGGGCTTCCTTTTTCTATGCTTAAGGCTACAGGCTGGAGCTCAGACCCATGTCAGGACTGGACGCTGGTAGAAGCCCCACCCCTTCCCTTTAGCTTGGAGAGAAGCAGGGACTTTCCCACAACACTCCCAAGACCACTTGGACCCCCTTTAACTCAGGCTGCCATGAGAAATTCCACTTGGATCCCCTTTAACTCAGGCTGCCATGAGAAATTCCACTTGGACCTCAGGAGCACATCGGAGAACTCAGACACAGTCCCAGCCCCTCCTCTGTGGGTGCAGCGTGGCACTGCCCTGCAGCTGGGGCTGGCAGCCCCTCTCACTGCCCTAGGGGCACTCCTGGCTCCCACCAGCCACCCTCAGTTCTTTTCATTCCTCTCTAGCCTGCTCTGGGAACCCAGCTCTGGCCACAGAGGCTGATGGAAGGGCACTTCTGATTTTGAGCATGGGAGGGAAGGCCCAGGGATGCTGGCAGGGCTCACCAGAGGCCATCCCCTCTGCTGGTCAGCCATGTGCCTGTTCACCCACTGACATGCTGGAGCAAACTGGTTTGTTTCCAGACATACCCGTGAACCTCCCCAAGTACAGTCCTGTGTATCACATCTGTGTGAGCTCCACAGGCCCTCACATACAGCCCCAGCTGGCTGTCCTAAGCCCTGGTGCTCTGGCCTCCAACCCCTCACCCTTGGCTGGCCTTTTCACAGTTATCACAGCTCTCCCTGGGTCTGCCCTGGCCCTGACCCCTGGCATCAACCATTGCCCGAGTGACCCTCTGCCCCCACCCTCTGCCTCTGTCACTATATAGCTTCTCCCCCTGGAACTCTTCATTGTCCCTCTGTGGCTGCTGGGTTCCAACCCAAGCCTGGCCCATTCCCACAGGTGACGCTCCACTGCAAGTTCAGGTCATTGAGGTCCTTCTAGCCCCCTCTTCTGAGGCCCTCGTCCACTCTGGCCTGTATGGGGGCTCAGGTGGGCTCTTGGAGTCCACGGAGCTACCGCCCCCTGTGGCACTGGCTGCTGCACTCAGCTGAGGGCAGAACTGGGGCTTGTGCCCAGGGATCCCAAGTGTGCGGGGTGGGCATGCACTCACGTGACTGTCCCGGGGCACTTGGGCCCCCAACCACACTGCCGGTACTCAGCCTTCACGTAGCTCTCTGCTCCTTCCTGTAGGACGCAGGTCACATTCCTGTGCACCACATAGGCACAGAGGGCCCTACGGGGGAAAATGGGGTCCCTGGAATACCTGGCCGAGTCAAGCCCTCAGGCTCCTACTTTCCCTCTCCCACCTGTGGGCCTCAGCAGGAGACAAGACCCCCATGTCTCTTTTGTCTGTGCGCCACATTCCTGGGAGCCAGGCCCTTGGTCTTGTCTCCTTCACTGGCTCCAAATTCCTTCTCTTGGCTTTCAAGCCTTCTGCCATCCCAACTTGGCAACTTATTTGAGGGCACGCATCTCATCTTTCCTCTCCTGACTGACTCCTGGGGAAATGCACCGCTCCTCGTTTTCCAGGCCCTGCCCTGGGTCCTGCTTCCTCACTCTCAGGCCAATTCTTGTACCACCTCCTCCAGGAAGCCTGCTTCAGGCCATGGGCTGGGCACTCCTCTCCTACAATACTTCTCAAATTCAGCTAGAGTCTAAATTCAGCAGCACCCCACCCCCAGGCAGAACTTCTAACCCACTTGACTGAGGCCAGCTCCAAACCGCTGCCTGCCAAAGACCAGAAGCGGAGACAGAGGCTGGGGCAGCAGCCCCATGGCAAGCTCCAAGGTCGAGGGGTGGCTGCCCGGCCTGAGTGGGCCACCGAGGAAGGCGATTCCGCAGCACAGGCCCGGGCCCCAGGAGACCCCCAGTTTTGCAGTCCAGCGGCGCTGGGGCTCCCAGAGGGCTGCCGCGCCAGGCTGACTGCCTACCTGGCGGGCAGGGGACGGAGGGGAGGCCCTGGCGCGGGGCACCCGCGTTCTCCATGCCCGGCCGCCCTTCCTCCTCTCCCTCCACCTGGTGCGCCGCGCCGGGAGTTTGCTCACAGCGCAGCTGGAAAATGTTACTTCGCTGGAAAGCTTTCCGCGGGCACTGCCAGGATCCCAGCCGCCGCGCCAGGCCCCCTCGGCTTGCTTTTC
>NW_007248750.1:538313-548384 GCF_000164805.1 Carlito syrichta
CTCGGGAGGCCGTGTGCGCCCGCGGAGCGCGGTCCGGGGCTCCGAGGCCGAGATGCCCGTGTTGGCGACACAGCCGCACTGCTGCCGGCCGCCTCTTTGGAATAAGCCCCAAACCGCCCCTCTCGGCCAACTGTGCGCCTTCCTTGTCTGGGGACGGACCCCCGTCCACTTTGCTGACCCCTCCCTTTCCCCCAGTCTCTGCAGCCCAGTCTGGAGGCCGGGCTGCACCTGGTCTTCTAGAGGGGTACGTGTTGTCTCTCTCAGGTTTGGGCTGCTCCCAGCCCCAGATGCTCACCACCTCTCTCCGGCCCAGCCAGGAGCACTCTGCTTCTCTTTGTGCAACTGAAGCTCTTAGTCAGGTGGGCCACAGCTCAGCCTCGCTGTTAGCGTCTGGTCAAAGAAAACCTTTCTCACAGGGAGCTGCGTTAACCAGGCCTCCTCCATGTTTGCCTTATGAAATTGGCTCTTGGAACCCAAGAGTTGGCCTTCATAGTCCTCATCAACATCACCTCGTTAACTTTTTAACCTACAAAGAGCCTATTGAATCCTGGTTCTGTCATCCAACAGAGCGGGTATTTCTTCCTGAGTTTGTCTCATCCACACAGGCGCCCACAGCCTTTCTGAGACGTGTGCTCTGTGGCCTGCCCAGACTGAGAGATGTGAATCAACACCTTTGGGTAGGGTGATGGTACCCAGGACTCTGGAAAGGCAGCTCTGAAACCCCCATCTGGGCCCTGCCCTCTCAGCCACAGTGGCTTGTGGATCTGGTGGGGTAGACACCTGACGCCACCAGGCTGATTGTGCTTTCTCCCAGGCTGAGGGAATCCAGCTCAAGGTATGGGTTGTACGAGTTTCCCAGGGCTACTGTAACAGCCACAAACTCGGTGACTTAAAACAATAGAAATTCAGAATCAAGGTATGAGCAGGGCCATGTTTCCTCCCATGGCTCTAGAGAGGAGTCCTCCCTTGCCTCTTCCAACCTCTGGTGGTTCTTGGCATCCTTGGCCTTCTTTGGCCAGGAATTCTTTGTAGCTTATCTTTCTAATCTCTGCTTTTGTCTTCACATGGCCTTCTCTCTTGACCCTTAGCATGGCATTTTTCTCTGTGAGTCTGTGTCCTCTCCTCTTCTTATAAGGACAACAGTCATTAGATTTAGGGTCCAACATAACCTCATCTTAAGTAATTACATCTGCAGGCATCCTGCAAAGATCACATTCTGAGGTACCCTGTGGACATGAATTTTGGGCGGAGCACTATTCAATTCATTACAGGGCCCTTGGGGAGTAATGAGAGGACAGACCATGGCATCTACGGCTGTGTTCTGTGGGGGTTATGGGGAATGAAAAGGGTGATCAGGGGAGAAAGGGTCAGAGGCGGGGGCTGTAGTGCTCTGGGAACCAAGTATGGTGAATAGCCATTTGGTGACAGGCTTTCACCCTCCCCATAAATCCATCACATGTGCCATTGTAGAAGGAGGGACCCCCAAAAAACTAGAATTTATTTATTTATTAAAAATTGTGTATTTATTCCTGTGTGTTTAAACCTCAGTTACCTTCAAAGTGCTCTCTGTTTGATGCAATACACCCATCTAGATGCTTTCTTCGCTGCTCAAAACAGGTTTTGAACTCATCCATTTTGATGCCTTTTAGTGTGCTTCCGCCATTTTTTGTTTCACCTCTTCCACATCAGCAAAATGTTTCCTCTGAAGATTTTTTTTCATCTGGGGAAACATACAAAAGTCACTCCGAGTGAGATAGGGTGAATAGGGAGGGTAGGGCATGGTATTCATGTTGTTTTGGGTCAAAAACTGCTAAACATTCAGCATGGTATGGAGAGGTTGTTCATGTAAATCACCCATCACGAAATGGGCAAACACATTGAAAGAATCTCTCCCCCAAAATTCACTGAAGTGGAATGCAACTCTCACAATGCTAGCAGATACACTGATGCCAGTGGGTTCTTAGGATACTTACTTAGTGGGAGAAACTTATACAACAAGGGGCCTGCACTCTAAAGAAATAATTCTGGGCTTTTAAAAGTCCTCCCTTGTATTTTTCAACCTTCAACAGAAATGTTATGAGCCATTTTGCTGGGGGTAAGATACACAGTATCCATCACACGCTCAAGATACACATCACACGCTCAAGATACACAGTATCCATCACATGCTCTTGATTTTATAACCTCTGACTTCTTGCTTTTTAGAAAGTGAGAGGTTGGCTGGTGTAGTGGCTCATACCTGTAATCCCAGTATGTTGGGAGGCTGAGGCAGGAGGATCGCTTGAGGCCAGGAGGTCAAAACCAGCCTGGGCAATGTAGCCTGTCTCTACCAAAAAAAAAAAAAGAACTGGGCATGGTGGTACATATATTCCTAGCTACTCAGGAGGCTGAGGTAGAAGGATTGCTTGACCCTAGGAGTTTGAGGCTTTAGTGAGCTATGAGCACACTACTGCACTTCTGAGTGACAGGATTCAAGAGCCTGTCTCCAAAAATAAAATAAAATAAAAAATTTTTAAAAGAAAGTGAGAGGCATCTGAGGAGGAAATAAACAGCACCCAGTTCCCTGCCCTAGGCTGGACTCTGCCCAGCAGCTCTGAGAGAAGACTCCCTCTCCCTAGGAGCTGTGATCTTTTTCCAAGGGGTTCCACCCATTCCTCTCACTCCCTTCCCTAGCCCCAGATGTGGGGCCCACAACTCATAGGGAGGAGGCTGGACCCCGTTGAACTTGGAAATATCCACATAACAAGGGGCTGAAAAGACAGCTGGACCTACTTCTCCCTTTCCCAGGTGGCTGACATCAAACACCATGCTCCCCCCTTTAATTGGAACTGTTTCAGGAGCCATGGCCTGGGCGCCATCCTAGTGTGGGCGGAGGACATCAGTAAAGAGACATATTCAGGGTCTTGGCCAGATCCAGCCAGAGCCGGGGTCTCCCCAGTAGACCATGAGGCCACTTTGCATTTACCAGACAGGAAACCTAGGGAGGCCAGAAACAGAGGAGGAAGGCAGACAGTCAGGCTCCCCTGACTCAGACTGGAGTTTCTACACCTGGATGGAAACAGACTGAGGGGCCTGCACACAGGTTGGTTTCTGTTCACAGGGAGATGCTAGGCCACATCCACATCTACCCAACTCATCTCCCATACCTCTATCACACAGAATGGGGGAGGAGGAGGGAGAGGGTGAGGGAGGGGGAAGGAGGAAGGGAGGGAAAGGAGGAGGGAGGAGGCATGCTTTCCCTATTGTCACTAGCCTCTGGCACCAGATCTGCCACTTCTCTCCTCAGGAAGAACAGATCAGCACGACCATCCTCAACAGGGATCAGGGTAAAGTCTGGCATTTAGAGCCCATCAGTCGCACAATGTGGGGACATGAATGGGAACCTCTGCTGGACACTGGAGTTTCTCTCCTTCCTCTGCAGGCTCCCTGGGGCAGAAAATAAAAACAAAAACAAAATTGGTTTCTGGAAGCAGAGAAGTTGTGAGAATGGATCCTGGAAGCAGTAGAGAGTTAGGTTTGCGTGGTGGTGAGTTATACATGGCTCTGGTGCTTGGCAACCCATGTGACTGGTTACCCCTTCCCTGCCCTTCCAGAATTGGAGGCTCCTCTCCCCTCTCCAGGTTCCTTCCATCTCAGCCGGGATGAGCTCTTTTATTGAGAGCCCATCGTGCAAGATCATTGAGAACCACACAAAGTTTTTTGGAATGTCATTTCCCTAAAAGAGACAGAAATAGAAAACGCTGAAACTGCCGGCTTTCTGGCACAAGCCCTGCCTGCTGCAGATGGGTCCCTGCTGCTCGCAGACCACAGCCCCTGAAGCTAATGGGTGGTGGCACTGGCCCTAGAGTAGAGGCTCCTGACTCTGAACCAACCCTCTGTCCCTGTCCACTTCGCCTGCCCTTCCCCTTTTCCTGAAAGTGCACAGCTAGGCCTCCCTGCACACGGGGCCACCTTTGGAAGTTCTGTGCAGCAAGACTTTTGCCCATCACCATCATCATCATCGTTGGCATTATACCTGCACCATCAAAAATGGTTGTTGTCAAATCCATATGAGTCTCTGGGGCAGAGGTTTGCATTGACCTTTACAGCTGGGCAGAGGCGTGACTGGTCCAGGACCCTGATGTGCAGCCCTGAGGGAGAGTCTGAAATCATGGGAACTGGACTCTGTGATCCCGGATGGACTTCTTTTGAGTGAGAGTGACTTAGAAGCAACTTAAAAATTGTGCAGCAGGCCAGGTTCACACTTATAGTCCCAGCACTTTGGAAGGCCAAGACAGAAGGAGCTCTTGAGCCCAGGAGTTTGAGACCAGCCTAGGCAGCATAGCAAGACATTGTCTCTACCAAAGGAAAAAAAAAAGCCAGGTGTCGTGGTATAGCCATGTAGTCCCAGATACTCAGGAGGCTGAGGTGAGAGGATTGCTTGACCCCAGGAAGTCAAGGCTGCAGTGAGCCATGGCACTCCAGCCCAGATGACAGAGTGGGATCCTAGCTCTTAAAAAAAAAAAAGAAGAATTGTGCAGCGATGATGGGCTCCTCAACATGGACACATGCAAACCAGATGCAATGTTATGCAAATTATATGCAAAATGCATACGTGGCCTCCCAACTATTGCAAACAACAGATGTGGCCCCTGGGGACCCTGAGTTCAACTAAGCCCTGTTATGGGGCAGATAGATGACCCTGGACTTACCAGTCACTAATGGTGGGCAGAAAGGGCTTAGCTCCAAGGCAGTGCACACACTCTGGGAAGGATTAGACTCAGATTTGAATCCCAGCTCTGCCACTCACAAACTGGAGTCAGTTTACCCCATCTGAGCCTCTGACTTCCTGTCTGTAAAATGGTTATTATAAGGGAGAGTTGAGAACATTGGCTAAAGCTCCCATCTGTACAGTCGGGCACACAACAGATGCTCAGTGAGCAGGACAGGACTCTGCAGAGAGTTGGGCATCTGGGCTCCTTTCCAGTCACTGCAATGGCAACTGTGCCCCTCAGGCTGGGGCAAAACCTTCTCACAGGGCAGCATGAAGCTCATGCAGCTGTGGGTTTGGGGATGTCAGTGCTTGGCTGGGCCGGGATCCACGTACTTCTCACTCATTTCAAAATCTGACACTCCATGGGGTGGTGTGTTAGATGCTGTCGATGCCCCACCCAGACCCCCTCCACCTGGCTAGTGCCCCCATCCATGCCCCAGATGCAGGCATAATGACTGCGAATGCTCACACCTGCCCCTTCTGCAAGTCATCCTTGGTTGAGAAGTATCACCTCCCCTGGGAAGGTATGAACTTCCCACTCGATAGCTAATAGCTGGCTGATAAGGGGACACAAGAGGCAGCCTCTTTCCTCAAGGAGACAGCCTAACGGTGCAGCGCCCACTAGGTCAGGCCCTGTCTAGACTCTGAGGTCCATTCTTGCTCTGCCCCTTTCTTCTCCCTTAAGCATTTCTCCTGAGAGCCCCCCACCCCCAACACATCAACTATACCTGGACCCCGTCTCAGGCTCTGCTTCCGGGAAGCCCCACCAAGACAAGTGGACAGACCTGCACACAGCAGAGAACAATGGACTTGACACTCAGTCTGGTCAGAGACCATAGCGTGGTGTGTGCCTACTGAGGAAGATGTGCCTGAGTGCCTAGGCTTGAGAGAAGGGGTCGGAGGATGTTTCACAAAACAGGCAACGCTAGAGCTCACTCTGTGGGGAGAGGGCATCCCAGTGGTGGGCGTGGCATGCACAGGGGCTGGAGGCAGGGAGACCCTGCAGAGCTCTGGTGGCCCAGGTCCCAGGAGAGGTTGGCCTTGAAAACCCAGTGAAGAGCTGGGGAATGATGCATACAGAGCCATCCTGAAAAACATCCTGTGGCTGCCACAGCCTGGAGCTGGCACGGGAGGTGGGATACCAGCACCAGGCTGACAGGGACTAGGCTGGGCAATAGGGCTGGATCCCAGGAATTTCTGGACAAAGGGCCGATTGGACTTGGTGGCTAATTTGGGGGCCCTGGATGTAAGACAGGGTCTGGAAGGTGCCAGAGGGAAGGAAAGGCAAGGTGTCAGTACCGGGGCAGGATTTCACGAACCACACAGGGCAGGGGTCTGCATTCCCTGTGCCTGCCACGGTCAGAGCCAAGGTCTCAAGTGGGGAGGCCTTAGGGAAGGTGGGTGCTGACTAGAGTGCGCGGCCCATCTGGCACAATCCCAGTGGGGCCTGGGGCTGCTCCCTGCCAGAGGTGCTGGCTTCGGGCCGGGCATAACTAGGACGGGGTGAGCAAAGGCTGCACCAGGTGGGGGTGGGCAGTAGGGCCCTGGGAAGGGCTCCCGCCGGCTCTTCTCTAACTCTATTCATGGGCACCAGAGTAAAAACCTCATGGGATTACCCGCTGGAGTAAAAACGACACAGGATTACCCGCTGGTGACACTAGTGATGGGGGCGGCAGGCATGCGAGGGGCGGATGCACAGAGGCTACCCTCCACAGGGGAGGGGGGAGGGGAGGTCGTTGCCATGGAAAACTCATGCTTGGACAGACAGAACCTGACCTTCACCCAGACACTGTCCTTATCTCAGACCTGCTCTGCCTTAATTCCTTAATTCGCTGGGACATTTGCTGGGCACCCGCTCGGGGCTGGAAATGCAGACAGGTCAGTCCCAGGCTCTGTGCTCAAGGCACAGAGACTACAAGGAGCAGAGGTGGATGCGACTTAGCAAAAGTCCCAAGAGGGGCCAGAAAGGGACCTGGGGAGAGGAGAGAGCACCCCTGGTGGGGGGCTTAGGAGGGGTGTGGCTGGAGGGGGAGGCTGAGCTCTTGGGGAGGCTGGGAGGTGGCGCACAGAGATGCTTGGTCTTCAGCCCCTGGAATCAACTCCTGACCAATTCCTTGATGCCACTGCCATTGTCTCTTTCCGTGTTGAACTCCCATCCACACTGGCAGTCCCGGACATGGGGGCCCTCTCCTGCCCGCATTTGCTGAATGGATGAAAGGTAGGTTGCAGATGGGTCACTCTGCAGCCATGAGGAGGCAGCACTAGGCTGGCGAGAGATGCCAGAGGTGAGAGCTGCCTACCCGCTCTCATCTCTCTCTCTCAGAGGTAAGAGTGGGTGGGCCATTCGAGGGAGAGCTCCCCGGTTTCTGTGAGCATGCTGGAGAGAGGGGTCAGGGCTGAGGGCAGAGTCATGGGCCTCCACCCTGGTGGGGCCCTGGGCCTCCGTCTCATGTTCAGGGCTAGATGACATATTTGGCATCTGTTCAAAAGGGATCCCTGCCAGGGCCTGACCCTCTGACCGCCCCTGCCCCTCCCCTCCCGAGCTGTCCTGCTGTCCCCTTTTGCCTGGGTCCCACCCACCTGCTCTCGCCACCCACCATGTGACCTTTGGGCCTTCCCTGAGTTGAGTCTGCAGCCGGGGACTCCCACATTCCTGACTACTCTGGCCTTGGCCAGCAGCCCCAGCTCCTTTGGGAAAGAGCAGACCGGAGGCTCCCACGGAGGGAACTTATCCCTCCCGTCCCTCCCCCGTCTGGGGGCTGTGCCGGGATTTGGGCCTCTGCCTCTCTGGCTGCGTCTCATCCCAGTCCACATCACCACAATCCCACCTCAGTCTTCCCCCCCTACACCCTCCCTGTGTCTCTGACCTCATGAAGGGCCCCATCGTGCCCAGCTGCCCACCCTGGAGCCCCTGGGCAGATGAGGGGAAGGGAACGAGGAAAGCAGCAGCTGTGCCCGTTAGGAAGCTCTGCTGGTGCCCAAGCCACTGTGCAGGCTGGAACCGAGTTGGTGAGGATGGAAGGGGGTAGAAAGCATCCAGAGAGATTCGGCCTTGTGACTTTTGAGGGGCACTGGGATGATTCCAGGTTTCTGGCTTTGGAGTCCCTTGTGCTGAGACAAGGAAAGAGGTGTGACACAAGCTTGGACAGAAACCATGTTGAAGTGGAGGCGCATGTGGACACCCTGGAGGAGAAGGACATCCATGGACAGCAGGACGTGCATGGAGTTGGGGTTCCCATTTGTCTGCTGCCCCTTAGCAGCTTGGGGCTGGAGTATGCTTGGCATGACCCTTTAGTGCAGGGTCAGAGGCCCACCCCACTCCACTGGTGTTCAAGGTCCTGCTGGAGCCACAGGGCAGTGGCCAGCAAATGGTCCTGGTGCCCTGCTTCCTCCCAGATAGCTGGCAAAGGCACCTGGTCAGAAGATATGAACTGGCTGAGCCTCTGAGCCCCTCTGCTCTCCCCAAGGCTATCCCTCCCTCTTCCACTGACTTGGCACTTCCCAGGCAGCTGCTGTGCCCACTAATTACCCTTTAGACTTTGGGTCTCTGGTGTGTCTCCCATCTATGTTCCTTCCTCCCCAGCCTTTTGCTTTCTCCTTCCCATGAGCCCTCCCTCTCTCCTCCAATTTTCAGTAACAGAGAAACTGGTTTTACCTACCTTGAGGACCTGACTTTAGACACTCAAGTGCCAGTCAGGATGCATTCCTGGGAATGGGAGGAGGGGTCTACGTCCCATCCAGGTGACTCCTAATGCTAGGGAAAAATGAAGCTCCTCCCCTCAAAAAAGTTTGTGATAGCCACAATGGTGGCCCTCCAAGAGCAGGCCACATCTAGGGCCATGAGGCCTGACGGCACCTGCAGAAACTTCCCTAAATTGCCACAATCCTGTTCTCATGTCGGAGCCACCTCCAACTGTCCATCCTCTGGGTCCCCTGATTTCTCTACAGCTGAAACTCAGACTTTAATTATAAAAGCGGAGAAGATGAGAATGAGGATAAAGAAGCAGAAGAGCTTGAAGAGCGTCCTGTATATGTCCAGATATCACTTCAAGCTAACGCTGCAACTACAGAAGAAAATGGACATGACAATCAAGCTCTACAACATGACTGAAAAAAACAGCAGAAAACAAAAAATGTCCCAGGGGAACAAAAAGCCACTGGTAAAGATGACCAAGATGATTCTCCTGTGACCTTGGTGTCTTGGAAAATGGACAATCTTTAAACAGTGCGGTCTGTAAGGACTCGCCTCCTACTCTTGGTTAATCTTAATGCAGTCCTTTGCCGTTACTGCTACCTGAAATAAAAACTTTAGTCCCTAGAGTCAAAGAGGTCAAATCTGCTCAGGAGACTCCTGAAAACTCTCTGACTGGAAGTCCAATATCGAATCTCCAGTGTTAGTGAATGACCATGAAGCAGAATCTGGTAATGTAAGTGAAACATCTGAAAAAACAAGATTTTTAGCCGGGCTCGGTGGCTCAGCCTGTAATCCTGTGCCTTTAGGAGGCTGAGGTGAGTGGATTGCCTGAGCCCACGGGTTCAAGACCCACCTGGGCAACTTGGCGAGACCTCATCTTTACAATAAATCAAAAAATTAGCTGGGCGTGGTAGCGCGCGCCTGTAGTTCCAGCTACTCGGAAGGCTGAGGTGAAAGGCTCGCCGGAGCCCAGCAGGTCGAGGCTGCAGTGGCCGCTGCACTCCAGTCTGGGTGACAGAGTAAGACTCCAACTCAAAAAAACAAACAAACAAGATTTTGTGGAGGTTGAAGATTTACCACTTACACTGACAATATATATTCAGAGGCAGAGCTAAGGAAGACAGTAGTAGAAGGAGAACAGAAAAATCATTTATCTGATGAAAGATGTGAATGCAGACTGACAAATTAGCTGGAAATTCTCAAACACTTAAAAGAATCTGAAGTAGTGGGAGCCCAAAGTATATGAGATGTCTTCAGAGGCTCACCCATTCTCCTTACATAGTCAATGCATACATGAAAATGATACTAAATAAACATGCATTTTGATCTGCATAAATGTGTGTTTGACACTAGAAAAAAAAAGTTTTCACAACAAAAAATTAAACTGCCCCACCTCATTTATCTGAAATTGGAGAGTACCTAACTAACTCATCAGCAAAAACGAAGACTCAGAACAAAGAGGCCTCCGAGGGGGTTTGTGTGGTGTAAGAAGAAAACTGGGGACATTTAAGGTGAAAACCAAGGATAAGGAGTCAGTGAAGGAGATCAGGAAGATGTGGTCAGAGGAGGAGGTGGGGTGGAGGAGGGAGGGAGGGAGGGAAGGAGGGAGGGGGAGAGAGAGAAA
>NW_007248750.1:548440-555409 GCF_000164805.1 Carlito syrichta
AAGAGAGAGAGAGAGAATCAGCCAAGACAAGGGAGCAATGAAGGGAGACATTTCCAGAGGAGATTCAGAGAAGCTATAGGTGAGGTGGATTTTGCAACGTGAGGAGAAAGCAGTAGTGCCCTCTGCCTGGGCCAAGTAGGGCTGAAACAGGATAGAGATGGTAACCTGTGAGGAGGGGGCGGGGATGGGGGCGGTCAAAGACAACTGAAGGAGCATGAGTGATGTCCAGGGAAGGATCAGGTGCTGAGGAAGAGCTGTGATGTTTCTAGGTGGAGGGGAGGGAGCCCGAGAGAGGGAAGCAAGGCCCTAAGGGGGATGAGACCCAGACCCGAGGGAGTGGGGTGGGGGTTGAGAAGGGGCCCAGCAGGTCTGGGAAGCAGAGCGCCTGCAGATGTGAAGCGTGGCTGAGGGGGTGGCAGGAAATGAAAACGGCCTCTGCTTCCTGACCTAAAGGGAGGTGAGGTTTTCTCCTGAGATTTAGGATGAGGAAGAAGGGATATTTAGATGAAGCTGAGGAGAAGTGAAGGTTGGAGGAAGGGCGGGACCACAGTCTCTGCAGTGGCTACAAGGCCACTGCGACAGAACCCTGGCCACAAGCTTCAACAGCTTGAGGGTGGCTGCAAAACACAGTCTGTAGGGTGTGTCCAGGGCTAACATGGCAGATCTGGGGAGGGAGGGGGTACCTGGTGGGAGTAAAGAGTGATGCTCCCCCACCAGGTTTCCAGGAAAAAGCACATCTAGAATCAGCAGAAACATGACAGGGCCTTTCAAATTTTACCTGAAACCAGGTATGTAAATTATAAAATAAGTCTTTATTATTTGTTTTGTGGCAATGTGAAGAAAATCACACATTTTCACTGGAAAAAAGGAAAAAAGAGGAAGGAAACTTTGAATGTTTGGGGACAATGTGTTTGATGGCATTTCTGGTGCCGTCTCCACCTGGCTGGTGTCCACTTGCCCACCTGCTTGGTTTGCTTATCACTGTGTTTACAAAGCTTTCCTACTCTTCTTTACTTCTTGATGTCTTGATCAAGGCTGCCTGCGGTTTCGTAGAAACTGTGATGAGTTAAGAACACAGTCTTGCTGGGCTCGGTGGCTCAGCCTGTAATCCCGCGCCTTGGGAGGCTGAGGTGAGTGGATTGCCGGAGCCCGCAGGTTTGAGACCCGCCTAGGCAACTTGGCAAGACCTCACCTCTACAATAAATCAAAAATTAGCCGGGCGTGGTAGTGCACACCTGTAGTTCCGTTTACCTGGAAGGCTGAGGCAGAAGGATTGCCGGAGCCCAGCAGGTCACGGCTGCGGTGGCCGGGAGTGGCCACTGCACTCCAGTCTGGGCGACGGAGTGAGACTCCAACTCAAAAAAATAAATAAATAAATTGTAAAAAAAAATAAAAAAATAAAAAACACAGAAAGAGCCGGGCTCAGTGGCTCAGCCTGTAATCCCGTGCCTTTGGGAGGCTGAGGTGAGTGGATTGCCTGAGCCCGCGGTTTCAGACCCGCCTGGGCAGCAAGACTTCATCTCTACAATAAATCAAAAAATCAGCTGGGCATGGTAGCGCATGCCTGTATTTCCGGCTACTCAGAAGGTTGAGGCGGAAGGATCGCCGGAGCCCAGCAGGTCGAGGCTATGGTGGCCGGGTGCGGTCACTGCACTCCAGTCTGGGCGACAGAGTGAGACTCCCAACTCAAAAAAAAAAAACCAAAAAAAACCCCACAGAAAGGCCAGGCTCAGTGTCTCAGCCTGTAATCCCAGCACTTTGGGAGGCCGAGGTGAATAGATTGCCTGAGCCCACAGGTTCGAGACCAGCCTGGACAACTTGGCAAGCCCTCGTCTCTACAATAAAAAAATAAAAAATTAGTCAGGCATGGTAGTGTGCGCCTCTAGTTCCTGCTACTTGGAAGGTTAAGGTGGAAGGATCACAGGAGCCCAGCAGGTCAACGGTAGGGTGGCCATGAGTGTGCCACTGCACTCCAGCCTGGACGACGGAGTGGACTCCAGGAAAAAAAAAAAGTCTTGGTAATCAGAAGGATTTAACATTTTGTGAGTTTTGCCAGTTGTCTACCATAAAAAAATGTCAGCTGTGGAGAAACTAACTGGAATAATCTTTACCAGGCAAAGTGCATGCCTTGTAAGTCTTTTTATAGAGACAGTATTGGAGTTGTTGGCTATCATAATCAAAACTAAAGGAGAAGAAACCTTTTGATCAATGAAGACAAGTAAGCGCTGTTGATTTTTGCAAAAGTGTACAAATTCTAAATAAAATTTCTGGGAAAAATAAAAACTGAAATGTCACAATGGCCATCAATGCATCCCCAGCTTTAGAAAAATGAGTCATTGGATCCTAGTGTTGAGTCCACAGAGATTATTTAGTCCCTCTTGTGTGTGTTTAGAAGTTTCTATAATAAAAGGTTAAAAAAATTTTAGGGGACTTCCAGCAAGATGGCTATGGGGCAACCTGGTCTGTAAAACCCTCTGCAAAGGAGAACCGCAGTGGGTCTCTGCTCTCGCCCCAGGGGCTGCGGACCCCAAAATCGCAGCCTGCTCTTCATACGGAGCTTGGCTGTTTTCACTGCTGGGACATCCCAGCGGACTGGACAGCCACTGCAGTGCGGACGCTCCGCTGTCGCCGCCGCAGCCGCCGCAGCCACAGCTGCCACAGCCGCTGCCGATAGCACATTGCACCACCCGGGCCGGAGGCGATCCACGACTTCAGTCCTTGAAACCCCTTCAGGAAGATCTGCTGGGATCGCTGCCACCTCTCCCGCGACCGAGACATCCTGCCCGCCGTGAGTCCCCTGCCTGTGCCCTGAGGAAGAAATCCAGCTCCAGTCTCTGTGGTTCCTGTCCCGCCCCACCCCCTCTGGGGCGAGCAGCTGAGATAGCACCACCTGCTGGCGATTCAAGGTAACAACACCGAAACGGGAGAAACAAGCTTGAAAAAGACATAGGCCAGAGTGGTGAACGGAGGGTGATCTGAACTGTCCTTCACAGCAGACCGGGGGCAACTGACCCTAACTGCAAACTAATTTACCTGCTTGAAAAGAAAGCTAGAGATCAGAACTGAAAGGACATTGGTCTTAAACGAAAAGTCTCAGAGTGTGCTTCATTGATTCTGTTAGTTTAATGACTTAATTCTATTCCTACTGTATTGTTCCTTTTTTCCCCCTCTTCCTCTTCTTCTCTTTTCTTCTCTCTGTAAACCATATCTTTGTATAGAGGAACAGCACACCAAAAGGTAGTTGGTTAGCTTGTATGTTAGCATCACTATATGTTTTATTTTTTTTTGTATGGGTATTGGTGCATCAGTAGCTGTGGTCTATTGTTTTTACCTGTTTCAGTATAAGTCTCTCTCTCTCCATTTGTTGGCACATGTTTGTTTCCCCCCTTACTCCTCTATCTCTCCACTCCCCTCTTCAACCCACTGTCTGATCCATTCTCTTCCCTCTGCTAACCACATTTTATTTCAGGGAGTAAACCTACAGTCCCACTGCATGGACAGATTCTGAGGTAGTGGGAAGTGGGTTCCAGATTATCCACACATCTGTCAGTAAATACCAGGACCTGCAGATAGATTTTGAATCACAGCTCCCCCCTTAAGTATATCTCAAAACCGCAAAAAGGACCACCCCCAACCTACAGTGCAACTCCAGAATTGAACAAAGTAAGAGGGCATACATAAAGAATAGGAGATTGAACAAACAGAAGTAAAACCAGTCCCTTTACCCCTGAATAACAGAATTAAAGAAGACAGTGATAGGGAGGGAAGGAAAAAGTAGGGAGGGGGAAAACCGCACAAATGAAGAAAAACCATAAGAAGAATATAGGTCTCACACAGACCCCTGGGAGATCAGACACTGAGAAAACAGATTCTGGAACACAAACATTGAATAGTCCCCAGAATGGCTGGTCACATGCAACAAACGAAGACATCAAGAAATTAATGGAGAGAAATAAAAAAATTGAGGAGAGACAAGAGGAAAATAGGAAGGAGCTGATGTCAGAAATAACAGCAGTAAAGAATACTGTGATGGAAATGAATAGTAGACTAATAAGCATGGAAAGCAGAATTAGCCAAGCAGAAGAAAGAAGCTCAGAGCTCGAAGACCAAAACACAGAACTAACCCAAACTGTCAAAAGCATAGAAAAGAAGCTCAAAAAGACAGAACAAAACCTGCAAGAGATGAATAATAACTTCAAGAGACCAAACCTAAGAGTAATTGGGCTTCCTGAGGCAGAGAGAGAAACAGAAGCCACACTGGAATAAACATTTCATGAAATCATTCAAGAAAACTTCCCTCATCTCATCAAGGATGAAAAAAATTCAAACACAAGAGATTCAGAGAACCCCTGCAAGACAACAAATGAGAAGATCAACTCCTAGACACATAATAATTCGCCTAAACAAAGTAGCTATAAAAGAAAAAATACTAAAGGCAGCAAGAGAAAAAAGGCCTGACTACCTACCACAGAAGACCAATTAGAATAGCAGCAGATTTATCCACAGAAACCCTTCAGGATAGGAGAGCCTGGAGCCCTATCTTCAAAGTTCTAAAAGATAAACAATTTCAACCAAGAATAACCTACCCAGTCAAACTAAGCTTCATTAGTGAGGGAGAATTGAAATCTTTTCCAGATATCCAATCCCTAAGAACCTATGCTGCCACCAGACCACCTCTACAAGAAACACTTAAGAAAGTACTGAACACAGAAGAAAAAGAAAAAAGAACAACAACAGTCTTCACCAGAGTACAGGCAAAAGATTAAAAACACACATGAGCCAACTTCAGAACTCAAAGAAAGACAACAAACAAACAGGAACAACTCTGTAAGAACCTTATGACAGGGATCAACTCTTACATTTCAATTATTAGCCTAAATGTGAATGGACTAAATGCACCACTGAAAAGACATAGAATGGCAAAATGGATAAAATATCATCAGGCAACAATCTATTGCCTTCAAGAGACTCACCTCACTAGAAAGGACACCTACAGACTCAAAGTAAGAGGATGGGAAACAAACTTTTAGGTGAACGGACTACAAAAGAAAGGAGGAGTAGTGATCTTAATTTCAGACAAAATACCCTTCAAGCTATTAAAAATCAAAAAAGATACAGAAGGCCACTACATAATGATAAAAGGCTCAATCCATCAACAAGAAATATCTATCCTAAACATATATGCACCCAACATAGGTGCACCAACTTTCATAAAGCAACTTCTAGGAAAACTGAAGAAAGCTATTGACTCGAACACCATCATAACTGGGGACTTTAATACCCCACTCACAACCCTAGACAGATCATCAGGACAAAAAATCAGCAAGGAGATCCGGAACCTCAATGTGACTTTGGACCAAATGGACTTAATGGATACTTACAGAACACTCCATCCAAAGACCACAGAATATACATTCTACTCATCACCGCATGGAATGTATTCTAAGATCGACCATGTAATTGGCCATAAATCAAGCATAAGCAAATTTAAAAGGACTGAAATTCTACCATGCACCTTCTTGGACCACAGTGGAATAAAAATAAACATTGACACCAACAAAGTCCCCCCAAAACACACAAAGACATGGACACTAAACAGCATGACGCTAAACAACTTCTGGGTCAATGATGAAATCAAAACAGAGATCAAAAGATACATGGAAACAAATGAAAATGAAGAAACATCTTACCAAAAACTCTGGGACGCCTTGAAAGCTTTAGTAAGGGGGGAATTTATATCCCTACAAACACACATGAAGAAAATGGAAGGAACACAAATTAACAACCTAACAAGTCACCTAAAGAAGCTGGAAAAGCAAGACCACAAAAACCCTAATTTCAGCAGAAGAATCCAGGTCACCAAAATAAAAGCCCAAATCCAGGACATAGAAGACAAAAGGATAATACAAAAATCAATGAAACAAAAAGCTGGTTCTTCAAAAGGATAAACAAGATCGATGGTCCCCTAGCTAGACTGACCAAGAAGAAACGAGAAAAAAATCAAATAAGCACAATCAGAAACACAAAAGATGAAGTCACATCTGACCCTGAAGAAATACAAAAGATCATTAGAGACTACTATGTACACTTGTATGGAAACAAACTTGAAAACCTTAAGGAAATGAAGGACTTTCTGACATCACACAACCTACCTAGATTGGAACAAGAAGAAATTGAGACCCTAAATAGACCAATAACAATCAAGAAAATTGACTGTGTAATAAGAAAACTTCCTACAAAAAAAAAGCCCTGGTCCAGATGGCTTTCCAGCAGAATTCTACAAGACATTCAAGGAGGAGCTGATACCAATCCTACTGAAGGTATTCCAGGCGATTGAAAAAGATGGAACTCTCTCCAAATCATTTTACGAAGCCAACATCACATTGATACCCAAGCCAGGTAAAGATCCAACAAAGAAAGAGAACTACAGGCCAATATCTTTGATGAACATATATGCTAAAATTCTCAACAAGATCCTAGCAAACCGGATTCAGCAATACATCTCAAAAATCATCCATCATGACCAAGTAGGCTTCATCCCTGGGATGCAAGTCTGGTTCAACATTTGTAAAACTATAAATGTAATTAAATACATCAGCAGATGTCAAAACAAAAACCACATGATTATATCATTAGATGCAGAAAAAGCTTTTGATAAAATCCAGCACCCCTTCTTGATAAAAACCCTTGAACATCTAGGCATACAGGGAACATACCTCAAAATAGTAAAAGCCATCTATGAGAAACCCACAGCCAGCATACTCCTAAATGGACAAAAATTGGAACCAATTCCCCTGAAAACTGGAACAAGACAAGGATGACCACTCTCACCCCTCCTGTTCAACATAGTATTGGAAGTCCTGACTCGAGCAATCAGAGAAGAGGAGGCAATCAGGGGCATCCAAATAGGAAAAGAGGAAGTCAAGTTATCTCTCTTTGCAGATGACATGATTGTGTACCTTGAAAAGT
>NW_007248751.1:0-18820 GCF_000164805.1 Carlito syrichta
GGGCACATTCCTCCGCCAGCCGCCCCGCCCGAGTTCCGCCGCCGCGCTCCTCGCGGCCTCGCGGCGCCTCCCCGCGGTCGCCTCGCGCGCTCTGCGGCCCCCCCGACTCCCGCTCGGGCTCCTCCCGGCGGCCGCCCGCCAGCCCGCGCCCCGCGCCCCGCGCCCCGCGCCCCGCGGGCCCGGGCTGATCCCGCTCCGCCGGGCGAGGAGCTCGGGGCCGTCCCCAGCGCCCGCGAGCCACCGTCGCGCGTCTTCTCAACCGCCAGGGGCCGTGCAGGCGCGCGGAGAAGGGTCCTCGCGGAAACGCCTCGGTTGCGCCCCGACTCCCTGGGCGCTCTCTCGCCTCCTGTGCTCTTGCAGAGTCAAGGGGTCGCGCGGGAGGAAGCGGCCCGGCGCTGAGCCGGGAAGACGGATGGAATGGGCCTGGAACGACAGGAAAGGTCAGTGGGAGGAGAGCGTTCCAGGGGCCTGTCCAGCTCGCGTCAGGGCCCTCAGCTTGGAGGAAGCCTGATAGTGGCAGGTGACAGTGAGCACTTACCACGTGCCAGGCATGCCCTAGCTGTTTCTGTAATGTCGCACATTGTTACAGGGTGCATACCACTGGAACCCCCTCTTTTTAACAGTTGAGGAAACTGAGGCACACAGGAGTTAATGGACTTCCCCCAGGTAATGATAGTGGTGCTGGGCTGGGGCAGGTGGGCACGTGCAGGTAATTTGTTCAGTGGTGCCTGGAGAGCCCAGGGGCAAATGGCCAGGCTGGAGGGGCTGGCATTGAAGGGACCACAAAGGGCCTTACGGGGTCCTGTGCACTAGTGATTAAGGTGTCCCCATGTGGATTCAAAATTGGACCTCCAAATAAGTACATCACATTTGAAAATCACATTTGAAGTGATCATTTCAAAAATGTTTTTGTATTAATAAGTTCTGAATGTAAGTAATCCTTTTCTGGTGCCTTAAGCACACACCTACTCTTTTTTTTTTTTTTTTTTTAAGTTGGAGTCTCTGTCACCCAGGCTGGAGTGCAATGGCACACTCACGGCCACCGCAGTCTTGACCTGCCTGGCTCAGGCGATCCTTCCACCTCAGCCTTCCAAGTAGCCACCATGCCCAGCTAATTTTTTGACTTACTGTAGAGGCAAGGGTTCACCATATTTCTCAGGCTGGTCTCAAACCCATGGGTTCAGGCAATCCTCTCCCTTTGGCCTCCCAAAGTGCTGGGATTAACAGACGTGAGCCACCACACCTGTCTTTTTACCAACCCATAAACCTCCACACTGCTTGTGAGCTCATAAGAGTACTGAGCTTTATCCTAGAATAATGCAGATCAGCTATTGACAGTACCCAAGCCGGGATTGGTGGCTCAACCTGTAATCCCAGCACTTTAGGAGGCCAAGGCGAGTGGATTGCCTGAGCCCGTGGGTTCAAGACCAGCCCAGGCAACTTGTCGAGACATCGTCTCTACAATAAATCAAAAATTAGCTGAACATGATAACGCACCTGTAGTTCTGGCTACTTGGAAGGCTGAGGTGGAAGGATGGCCTGAGCCCAGCAGGTTGAGGCTGCAGTGGTTGAGTGTGCCACTGCACTCCAGCCTGGGCAACAGAGTGAGACTCCAACTCAAAAAAAAAAAAAAAAAAGAAAGTGCCCAAGGCAAGAGCAGAGCCCAGATGGGAGGGAGGGAGACTGGAGTCAGGACCCTGCAGCTGGAGGCAGGTACAGTCATGGGGTGGAGTAACAATGAACCTCTAGGGTCATCACCTAGAGGTAGAGGGGCAGAGGAAAGGCTATTGTGGAAATTGAATCCACAAGCCTGTGCCCTGTGTCAGCTTGGTCAGGGCTGAAATCTGCCCACAGCTCCCCGTTCACTGTCCTTTCTACACCCTCTGCACTCCCCCTTGAGTCCACTCTACATCCCTGGGGCCTCCCATTCAGCCTGTAATTCTCAGGTTTTGTTTTCGTCAATGCTGGACTCCCAGCTAGACTGCAAGCTCAGTACTGAGCTGATTCTTACAACAGAAATTGTTTCTTTTGATGTAGGGGAAGTGGAGGAAGCTGTGTTCTCTGCTGGCTTCACTTCCCATGAACCTTGACTGCAGGTTTTAGCTATTCAAAGGATCTCAGCCCATGATTCCATGCAGCAGCCACCATGGTGGGCTGTTCTGTGCTGTGGTCTGAGCAGAGATAACGCAGACAAGCCTGCTGTCCCTGATCGGCCCCCACTCTTTTTTTTTTTGAGTTGGAGTCTCACTCTGTCGCCCAGACTGGAGTGTAGTGGCCGGGAGCGGCTGCCATAACCTCGACCTGCTGGGCTCCAGCGATCCTTCCGCCTCGGCCTTCCAAGTAGTTGGAACTACAGGCGCGCGCTACCATACCCGGCTAATTTTTTGATTTATTGTAGAGATGAGGTCTCACCAAGTTACCCAGGCGAGTCTCGAACCCTTGGGCTCAGACAATCCACTCACCTCAGCCTCCCAAGATGCGGGATTACAGGCTGAGCCACCAAGCCTGGTGGCCCCCACTCTTAACAGCAGGGGACAGTTGGTGAACACAGTCATTTCCAAGGGCAGAATGAAAGCCGACCCAGGAGCCAGCACAGAATCTGGAAGGGCAGAGGTGGAGATAGGAAGTGGTGAGTGAATCCCACAACAGTGGATCCCTGGAAGGGACTGAGATGGGAAAAGTTCCCTGGAGAAAGTGGTGTCAAAACAGGTTCCCAGCCACCTGGCAACTCTATGACCTTGGGCAAGTTACTTCACCTCTCTTGGGCTCAGTTCTTCATCCAGAGAAGGGGCTGATGATCATAGGATTTTGATAGATATTCAATGATAATGTATATGGAACGTTTAACATATCTTTTTCTTATACACATCTGTATATTTTTAATACAAAAAACAGGATCTTACATGCTTTATTCATTCCATGATATTTTCCAACATTTTACCATGCCATTAAATTATGTCACAGATATTTTTTACCAGTTTCATGTTTTTAATCTAATTGTTATCATAATTTGTGTAAAGTCATTATTGGATTATATGTATATATGTTATATGATATACGATGCTGTTATGAACAATCTTGCAGAATAGTCTGTGCCCATCCATGGCAATATCTTTAGCAGAAATTTCTGGAATATTTGTATCAAAAAGCATACACACTATTTAAGGTATCTGACACATATTACCTGTAGCATGGGAGTGCCCATTTTCTTTCACCCTTGGCAGCTAGTGTTAAATACACAATTAAATACATCTCTGCTGATTTGATAGGTAAACCATCTCTCTGCTGTTGTGGTTTGCACATGGAAGGTCACTACTAACTGCACTCTCCTTTTTGAAACACTTCCCTCCCTTGGCTTCAAGGACACCTGCTCTCTTGCTGATGACTGATGACTCCTCCCTGCCCACTTCTGAAACATGGATGTTCTCCTGGGTCTGTCCACAGCCCTGTTCTGCCTCTGAGACGTTTGACCTAGTGATGAGCTCATCCACCAGAGACTCCAGGGCATCATACAGTCACGCCCAATTCCAAGTATATTTGTAGCACAGACATTCCTCCTAGACACCAAAAGTTACATGCAACGACTTTTTTTTTCTTTTTTAAATAAAGATGGAGTCTCACTATGTTGTCCAGGTCAGTCACTAACCAACTCCTAATTAGAGATGACCAGGATCTCAAATCCAGGAGCAGATGTTCAGTCTATTGATCCTAACTTGTAATGCCTCTTGACCACCCTCTGACTCCTGTGCCTTTCCACACCCCGTGTACCTCCTGGGACCATGGCAGCTTCCCACTGGTCTCCTCATCTCATCACCCTCCCAGCCCTCACTCGTTCTAAATAAAAATCTGACATAGCTAAATGGCTAAGAGCCCTCGCACAGCCTTTCATTGCTCACAACAGAATTTCTCACAGTGAGACTTCTGAGGACTTTCCTGCCAGGGGAATTTGGTGAACACTGTTCTCTACATGTTTCCCCCCTTGGGAGAGCTTTAACTCGGCATCTTCCTAATGCATTTGACCATGACCTTCTGTTCTTTTGGAGGACCACGTCTTGGGGACCAGAGGGGCACAATGTGATAAGGGCCCAGCACTCAGTGGCTGGCATCCACCACCTGGCTCCTCTCCACAGTCTTGTCTGCCGCTGATCTCATGCACTTTACTGCAGCTCCACAGGACTTCTCATGGTTCCCCCTACTTGTCCTGCTTCTGTTCATCTGAACATGTGGTTTTCTAGACTGAGAATGTCCAATCCCCCTTGCCTGTCTGTCAAGTGTTGCCTCCCTTTAAGATGCAGCTGAAGCAACACCTTCTTTTTCCGTTGCTAACTCTACTTACATGGGCAGAGCCTTCCTTCCCTCCTCCCCCACCCCCCAATTCACATGTTTTATCAAATGCTAGAACATTTACTTATTTCCAAGGGCTCTCCCTGCACTGGGATGACAGCTTCTCAAGGCAGGGACTGTCAGCTTAATCTGTATTTGCGTTCCAGTGCCAGGCTCACGTTTAGGGTTTCTGTAAGTATCTGTGAAACAGATTAGCCTCTATTTCTCTGAAACAGTCCCTGAAAATGGAGTAGACTCTCAACAGTTCCTTGAAACTCTTGAATCTTAATGGATTCAACCCTGGTGAATCCATTAAGAAGTGCTCCCATTAAGAAGTGGAGCGGCCACTGCACTCCAGTCTGGGTGACAGAGTGAGACTCCAACTCAAAAAAAAAAAGTGCTCATTACTCCATGGGATGAGGAACAAAAGCAAGAAGCTACGCTGGGTGATGGGGTTCGTGGCCAGTGAGGCTCACTCTGGCTATGAGTGGCTCTCCTGCATACCAGCCACAAATGCAAATCCATGACTTTTCACTACTGAAACCAAGGTTAATGTCATGACTGCCAACACCGACTGTATACAGAATATGAAAAGAAAGAGCAACTTAAAAGAGCAGAGAGAACAGTTTCCCATAAGAAAGATACTGTAGGACTAGAGATTACCCAATGTTATCAATGACACATTTAACCTTCGCAGTTTGTGATCTGAGGATCTGTTTAGACTTATCACAGAATTCTATGCTGAGCTGCTATGTCACGACTGTCGGGCTCAGAGACCATCATGGGTAGGCGCATTGTAATGCCTCATTAAATGACTGCTGAGGGCCCCATATGATATCTCACTTGCTTTCCTGGCTGGGTGCATGCAGGATGCTGGGAAAATCCAGTCCCTCGTGTTCCCAGGGTGTGCTTACACATCATAAAGAAACAAATTAACATAATGAGACAGTCTTGTCTTCATGGGGAGTCTTCAGCCCACAGATCAGATCACCTCCTGTTAATGGACTAAATGCTCCAATTAAAAATCAGGAGCTGGGTGTGGTGAACTGTGTCTGTAATCCCAGCTACTCAGGAAGCCAAGGTGAGAGGATTATTTGAGCCTGCCCAGGAGTTCAATGTCAGCCTGGGCAACACAATAAGAGTTTAAAAAAAAAAAAAAAGCCGGGCTCGGTGGCTCAGCCTGTAATCCCGCGCCTTTGGGAGGCTGAGGTGAGTGGATTGCCTGAGCCCGCGGGTTCGAGACCCGCTTGGGCAGCGAGACCCCATCTCTACAAAAAATCAGCTGGGTGTGGTAGCGCATGCCTGTAGTTCCGGCTACTTGGAAGGCTGAGGCGGAAGGATCACCAGAGCCCAGCAGGTCGAGGCTGCGGTGGCTGGGAGCGGCCACTGCACTCCAGCTGGACGACAGAGTGAGACTCCAACTCAAAAAAAAAAAAAAAAAAAAAAGTCAGAGGTTGTCAGATGAGTTAATGGGGAAAAAAACAAGAACAAATGACATGCCATCTATAAGAGTTGCTGTGTAAATATAAAAACACGGGTTGAGGCCAGGCATGATGGCTCATGCCTGTAATCCCAACAATTTGTGAGGCAGAGGCAGGAGGATTGCTTGAGCCCAGGAGCTGGAGACCAGCCTGAGCAATATAGTGAAATCTCATCTCTACAAAAATAAAAACAGGCTGGGCTTGGTGGCACAGCCTGTAATCCTAGCACTTTGGGAGGCTGAAGTGAGTGGATTGCCTGAGCCCACAGGTTCGAAACCAGCTCCGGCAACTTGGCAAGACCTCAGCTCTACAATAAATCAAAAAATTAGCCAGGCGTGGTAGCATGCACCTGTAGTTGTGTCTACTTGGAAGACTGAGGCAGAAGGATCGCCGGAGCCCAGCAGGTCGACGCTGGGGTGGGCGTGAGTGTGCCGCTGCACTTCAGCCTGGGCAATGGAGTGAGACGCCAACTCAACAGATAGCTGGATAGATAGATAGATAGATAGATAGATAGATAGATAGATAGATAGATAAAAACAACAACAAAAACACAGGTTGAAAGTAAATGCATAGAAAAAGACATGCAAAAAAATGGATAAAAAAGGCTGGAGTGGCTATATTAATATCAGGTAAACAATACAACATAAAGAACATTAACAGAAATCATGATAACAGTGTCACTTGATCAGAATCTCTCCCACTGAAACAAGAGGACATTACATAGTATAACATGACAGACACAGGGTACACTAAATTTTTGTGAGTACAGTTCAAAAGTGGTTTCAAAGTTTTCATATTTACTTTAATAGCTAGTGGAAAGGGGTATCCTTGAAGGTTTCTGCCTGAAGTCAAATTCACTTTGTGACCCCAATGAGAGATACCTAGGATGAATGGACTGAGGGTGAAGGAGGGTGGGGGAACCTCTCAAAGTGACATTTACACATTGCTAAATCTGAATCAAATCAATTTCAGAAGCCAGGCACGGTGGCTCACTCCTGTAATCTCAGCACTTTGGGAGGCCGAGACAGGAGGATTGCTTGAACCCAGGATTCGAGACAGCTTGGACAACATAGCGAAATCTCATCTCTGCAAAAAATACAAATACTAGCAGGTGTGGTGGCACATGCCTGTAGGCCCAGGTACTCGGGATGCTGGCAGAAGGATGATCTGAGCCCTGGATTGAGGCTGCAGTGAGCCAGGATCACACCATTGCACTCCAGCCTAGGTAATAGAGTGAGATCCTGTTCCCCCTTCTCCCCCTCACCCCATCCCCTGCAAAAGAATCAATTTTGGTAAATTCTTTGCAGCTGACTCAGAATCCCAGCAACAGTTTATATAAGTTCACAGAGAAAGGAGCTACCTCTCTGACAGGTAGACACACAGGCTCCTTCAGGTGTTCTTTCTCACCTAGATGGCTAACATAGAGTAGAAAGCACACTTAAAGATGGACTCAAACAGCCCTTCCCCCCATGCAGCCCAGGGCTCACCCCTCACTTTATGGGCATCCACGAGGTTCATGTCTAGGTCAAGGGCCCTGAACACAGGCTGGTTCTGAGCCAGCTACAACTTCACATTGTAAAACTAGTCTACCAAGGACTGCAAAGCATGAACTTGCCCCAAAAGATCAGGACCTCCTCCAACTTGTGCTGTCTAAGAAAAGCACACAAACCCCATTGTTAGTTTGTTTATTTGTTCATGTTTTGAGTTAGGGGTCTTACTCTGGCACAATCATAACTCACTCAGCCTCAATCTCCTGGGCTCTGGCAAAAGTCTCCATTTTTTACGAGTGGTCCAGATGAAGGGGAGTATTGCTTGAATTCTATATAGAGAGAATAGTTGGCACTACAATTGAAAGTGATCTTGATGACACCCAAAGTATAGAAAACAAAAGAAAAAAGTAGATCAATTGGACTATGGGACTTCACCAAAATTAAAAACTTTTGGCAGGCATGGTTGCTCATGCCTGTAATCCCAGCACTTTGGGAGGCTGAAGCAGGAGGATTGCTTGAGCACAGGAGTTAGAAACCAGCCTAGGCAACATAGTGAGACCTCACCTCTACAAAAAATCAAAACTTAGTTTTATACGGTGGTGTGCACCTGTAGTCCCAGCTACTTGAGGGGCTGAGATGGAAGGATCGCCTAGGCCCAGGAGATTTAGGCTGTGGTGAGACATGATTGTGCCACCAACTCTAGCCTGGGCAATAGAATGAGACTCTGACCCCGCCCCCCAAAAAACAAACTAACTAAAAAATTTTGTTTATCAAAGGACATGATCAACAAAGTAAAAAGGCAACCCGTAGAATGTAAGAAGATATTTGCAAATCATATATCTGGTAAGTGATTAATATCCAGAATATGAGTGTGTATGTGTGTGTGTGTGTGTGTGTGTGTGTGTGTGTGTGTGTGTGTGTTTAAAACTTCATGCAACTCAACAACAATAGTGGTTGGACATGGTGGCTCATACCTGTAATCCCAGCACTTTGGGAGGCTAAGGCGGGAAGATTCTTTTTTTTTTTTTTTTGAATTGGAGTCTCACTCTGTCGCCCAAACTGGAGTGCAGTGACTGCTCCCAGTCACCGCAGCCTCGACCTGCTGGGCTCCAGCAATCCTTCTGCCTCAGCCTTCCAAATAGCTGGAACTACAGGTGTGCGCTACCACGCCCGGCTAAGGGAGGATTCTTTGAAGTCAGAAATTCAAGACAAGTCTGGGCAACATAGGGAGATCCCATCTCAAAATAATTTGTAAAACAATAAAACAAATAATTCAATTTTATAATGGGCAAAAGACTTAAAAATATATATATATATATATATATATCACCAAAAAGCACATGAAAAGATGTTCAACATCACTAATCGTTAGGGAAATGCAAATTGAAACTACAACAATACCTCTTCATGATCATTATGATAGCTATTATTTAAAAAAAGAAAAGAAAAACAGCTGGATGCCATGGTTTACACCTGTAATCCCAGCACTTTAGGAGGCAGAGGCAGGAGGATCACTTGAGCCCAGGAGTCCAAGACCAGCCTAAGGATCATAGCAAGACCTCATCCATACAAAAAAGTTTAAAAATTAGGCCGGGCTCGTGGCTCAGCCTGTAATCCCAGCACTTGGGAGGCCGAGAAGAGTGGATTGCCTGAGCCTGCGGGTATTAGACCCACCCAAGCAACTTGGCGAGGCCTCGTCTCTACAATAAATCAAAAATTAGACAGGCGTGGTAGCGCGCACCTGTAGTTCCAGCTACTTGGAAGGCTGAGGCGGAAGGATCGCCAGAGCCCAGCAGGTCAAGGCTGCGGTTGCCGGGTGCGTGCCACTGCACTCCAGTCTGGGCGACAGAGTGAGACTCCAACTCAAAAAAAAAAAAAAAAAATTAATTGGGTATAGTAGAGTGCACCTGTAGTTCCAGTTAGTCAGGAGGCTGAAGAGAGAGGACCACTTGAGCCCAGAAGGTCAAGGCTATGGTGAGCTGTGATCATGACACTGCACTCCAGCCTGGGCAATAGAGTAAGACCTTGACTCAAAAAATAAATAAATAGCCATTAGTGAAAGTGTGGAGAAACTGGAACCCTTGTACATTGCTGGTGGGAATGTAAGATGGCACAGCTGCTATGGAAAAACAATGTGGCAATTCCTCAAAAAATTAAATCTGGAATTACCAAATGATCCAGCAGTTTCACCACTGGGCATATACTCATAAGAATGGAAAGCACAACCTATAATCCCAGCACTTCGGGAGGCTGAGGCAAGTGGATTGCCTGAGCCCGTGGGTTCGAGACCAGCCCGGGCAACTTGGTAAGACTTTGTCTCTATAGTAAATCAAAAATTAGCCAGGTGTGATAGCACGCATGCCTGTAGTCCCGGCTGCTTAGAAGGCTGAGGCGGAGGGATCGCCAGAGCCCAGAAGGTCAGTGCTGGGGTGGCCAGGAGCGTGCGTGCCACGGCACTCCAGCCTGGGCAACGGAGTGAGAGTTCAACTCAAAAAACGAAAAAAAAAGAATGGAAAGCAGGGAACCAAGCAGAACAGAAACTTACACACCCATGTTCATAGTAGCACTATTCACAGTAGCCAAATGGTGGAAATAAATGTCATCAGCAGATGAACGGATAAATAAATGTGGTATATATTCATAGAGTAGAATATTATTCAGCCTTAAAAGGAAGAAAATTCTTATACATGCTACAACTTGGATGAGCCTTGCAAAAAGTATAGTAAGTAAAAGAAGCCAGACACAAAAGGACAGATATTGTATGAATCCACTCATAAAAGTTAAAGTCGTTATATTCATAGAGATAGAAAGAAGAATGGTGTTTGCCAAGGGCTGGGAAGGGGGGATATTATTTGATAGGTACATAGTTTCAGTTTGGGGAGATGAAAAAATTCTGGTGGCTGTTTTTCTTTTCTGAGAAATTTGCCCACGGCAGGTCCTTCTGCCATGAATCTTCCTTTTTCCTTCTCTTCTTCTTGCTAATAAACTGTTTTAAAACTTTTTAAAAAATAGTTCTGCTAAGACTATACTTTCAGGGATCATTTTTATAGTTCGTTACTAGAGAAGTTTCTCTGATCGTGTAGAGCACCGAAGACCACGAGGAGGAGACGCAGCATTCTCTTCTGAGCGTGAAGCCGACATTTGGTGGTGTGTTTTTGCAACTATCACTTGTCACTGATGATCGTTCTTGCTTTGCTTTCGGAAAGTAAGAGGGCGAATATGCAGTCTGAGTGGAAAGAAAAAAAAAGAAGGGAAAAAGATAGTTCTGGTGATGGATGAAGGTGATGGTCGCAGAACAATGGGAACCTACTTAATGCCACTGAACTGTACACCCCAAAATGCTTTAAAGAGTAATCAGATATTTTATCATATGTTTAGACATGTAGCCAAGAGTAATACTTAGACATCTGTAGACAAACCACTCTCTAGAATGGGTTAAACAGAGTGCAGGATCAGCTACAGGGCATCGCTGACATCTTGTAGTCTGATAACTATGCACGTGGTCACACCCTAGTGACACAAAGTCTGTGTTCATTCCTTCTACCCCTGCTGCAGTAGAGGGCAATGGATGGGTGAGGGCGAGGTGATGGCTAAGTCAACAACATGGCCCTGCAGACAGGAGGTCATATCAAAGCTCCACATCAGCCTCATGACACGGGGCCTCTCTCAGCATCTGACTCTTCATGTGTAAGATGAGAGCATAACTGCACCTGCCTGGAGAGCTGTGGGAGCAGAATTACAAAGGGCCCTGCCCCTCATTTGCCCCTCGGCCCAGCATGTGACACCCGTGCCCACCCCTGGGCCAGGCTCAGAACGCATCTTGCACAAAAGATCATTCAATTAATGAGTAGAAGAATCTTCCGGGGACGGGGAGACCCCTCTTATCAACAAGGGTGCCTAAACGAAGCATATTTGTATGCCTAACCCTTAACTGTACCCCACAATATCATAATAAAAAATATTGATTATAAAAAAAAAAGAATCTTCCAAGGGACGAGGCGCCCTCCTGAGGCAGATGTGGGCGTGGGCACCCCAGCCTGGAGTCCCAGCTCCACCAACCGGTGGGGCTGGGGGACTCTGATCTCACTTCCCCTCCTGTGAAACTGGCATTAAAGGCCAGGCACAATGGCTCACGCCTGTAATCCCAGCATGTTGGGTAACATAGAGAGACCTTGTCTCTACAAAAAAATCAAAAAATAAACTGGGCAGTGTGGCATGTGCCTGTAGTCCCAGCTACTTGGGAGGCTGAGGCAGAAGGATCACCTGAGCCCAGGAGGCCAAGGCTGCAGTGGGTCATAATCATGTCACTGCACTCCAGCCTGAGTGACAGAGAGACTTTGACTCAAAAAACAAAAACAAAAAAACAAAAACAGGCATTAAAGACACCTGCCTCTCATGGTCCTGGGCAATGTGCTGTCACTAATAAAACAGTACAACTGGCCAGGTGCGGTGGCTCAGCCTGTAATCCCGCGCTTTGGGAGGCAGAGGTGAGTAGATTCCCTGAGTCCCTGGGTTCGAGACCTGCCCGGGCAACTTGGCGAGGGCTCATCTCTACAATAAATAAAAAAAAATTACCCGGGCTTGGAAGCGCGCACCTATAGTTCCAGCTACTTGGAAGGCTGAGGTGGAAGGATTGCCAGAGCCCAGCAGGTCGAGGCTGCGGTGGCCGGGAGCAGCTACTGCACTCCAGTCTAGGTGACAGAGTGAGACTCCAACTCAAAAACAAACAAACAAACAAAAAACAGCACAACCGTGATACAGCTGCCACTTCCCGAGAGCTTCTTCTGTGTTAAGTGCTTTGCATGAATCCTCATATGAGGGAGGCGATCTCCCCATTTTACAAGTGACTTGGTAATACCGGGTCTTGTTTGGGAAATGGCAGCTGTCTCCTCTCTGTGTGCAGGGGAGTGTGGGTTTTCTGGAGTCACGGGTGTCTGTGGAGCTCACAGGCTGGGGTCAGAATCCATGCTCACCCTCACTCCTGCCATCCCCAGGTGCTGAGGGTGACCTGAGTCCAGGACTGGGGTCAAAGCAGCTGGAAGGTTGGGGTCCTGGGTTCTAGCCCCACTTCTGCCCCTGATTGGCTCTGCCACCTGGGCTCATCACTTTTGCTCCCGGAGCCTCAGTTTACCCTGTGGTAAAGTGAAAAGTCAGGGGTTAGACTCCTGGATCACCAAACTCTCTTGCTACAGAAAAGGCTAAGGCAAGCTCAGGAAAACATAAAGCCTACATTCCGGGCCTTTCCCTGCCCCCCTGGTGGACACTAGCAGCCTAGCACCCAGCCCAAACAGTGAATGACTTCCCAGGGACTTGAGGACTTGCTTGTGACCTCTGCCAAGACTCTCAGGGCTCTGAGCCCCGGTCTCCATCTGTTAAATGGAGATGACAACAGTACCGACACCCAGGATGTTGTGGGGAATAGATGCAATAAAGTAGAAAGTGCTCAATAAACGTTAATCACCACCATCACCCTTGCTTCCCCTTACCCTCCTTACCCTCCATGTCCCATCAGTCACCAAGCCCCGCTGATTCTTACTCCTCTCACCTGTTCCCCTTCCTTCAGGCCTCATCACCTCTCCCCTGGGTCCTTCCAATTGTCATCACTTTCTCCCCTGCCCCTCCACTCAGTGACTCTCTCTGTCCCCTCCACAAGCCCAGATTTGCAAATGTCCCACCTTGGACAGTTGTCCAAGCCTCTCAGCCCAGCCCTCGGGGACCTGCCCTCCTGTGCAGCCTCAGTCACCCTGTGTGTTTCTGTTTCCTGGATTCTGGCCACACCTGTCTCCCAGCATCCCTTCACTCAGGCCCAGTGTGCTGTCTCCCAGGAAGGTTCATTAAAAGGTTACATCAAGCCAGGTGCAGTGGCTCAAGCCTATAATCCCAGAACTTTGGGAGGCTGAGGCAAGAGGACTGCCTGAATCCCAGGGTTTGAGACTAACCTGGGCAATATGGTGAGACCTCATCTCTACAATAAATCAAAAAATTAGGTCGGGTTTGATGGCTCTGCCTGTAGTCCCAGCACTTTGGGAGGCTGAGGTGAGTGAATTGCCTGAGCCTGAGGGTTCGAGACCAACCCCGGCAACTTGACTAGACATCATCTCTACAATAAATAAAAAATTAGCCAGCGTAGTAGTGCACACTTGTAGTTCCAGCTACTTGGAAGGCTGAGGCGGAAGGATCGCCTGACCCAGCAGGCCGAGGCTGCGGTGGCGGTGCACCTGCTACGGCACTCTAGCGTGGGCTAGAGAGTGAGATTCCTACTCAAAAAAACTTAAACATTAAAAAAAAAAAGTTACATCAACAGTCGTTGCTTCCTCCTTCCCCAACTTTGCTGTAGCCCAGAACCCAACCTCCCTCCCACCAACCTCCCCTCCTTCCGGCTTCAGTTTCTTTATCTGCTAAATTGAACAGCCCAGAGAATGTAAAGAGAATGTTGATTTCAGGAAAACATGAAACCTGTCTAAATTCCTGGCCTCTTTCTGCCCCCTAGTGGACACCATCAGCCTAGCACCAGGGTGGATCAGCCAGACCAACTATGTTACCTCTGCGTGGCTCCCATTCCTCTGAGCCCCGCTTTCCATTTGTTAAATGGGGACCATTATAATACCTACCTCTCTTGGCTGTTGTGATTATGTAGAGAGATGATACAAGCACTTGGACAGGATAGGTACAGCCTGGCCAGTCAACAGAAGGCAGATCCTACCACTGGGATGGCAAGTCCTGTCATCAGTGAAGAATGTAATTACTACCAGTTTAAAAGACTTTGTGGTTGGAAACCAGAGTTGTTTACTCAAGCTGTAAGTGGATTTGTGGTCCCTAGGATAATTAACCCACCTCTAGATAAAGAAACTCACCGGCTTTTTGTATTTTATTAACATTTTTCAAAAAATCAAGTTTAAAATGTTTTTCCTTCTTCGGTTTTTTTCTTTCCTTGGTTTCTGACTTTATTTTTATTATTTCCTTTCTTTCTGTTTTAGGGAGTTTGTTTTATTGCTCTTTTTTCAGCATCTTAAATTGAATGTGTGCCTTATTTATTTTTAAGTTTTATTGAGATATAATTTATGCTTCATAAAATTTACCAGTCTTAAATGTACTATTCAATACTTTTTTGTATAGTTACAGAGTCATGCAACCATTACCAAAGTGTGATTTTATACTATTTCAATCACCCCAAAAAGAAATGCCATATCCATTTGCACTTTATCCCCATTCCCATACCCAGCCATAGACAACCACTAACTTTTCCTATATATAGATTTGCGTTTTCTGGGCATTTCACAAAAAATCGAATCATATAGTATATTGTATTTTGTGTCTGACTTCTTTCACTGAACATAGTGTTTTTTGTTGTTTTTGTTTTGTTTTGTTTGAAAGTGAGAAAGCAGGATTTATTGAGAGGACAGAAAGGCTCCCACAATGGGAGGGGACCTGAAGGGGTTGCCTGTTTTTGTTTTTGTTTTGAGTTGTAGTCTCACTCTGTCGCCCAAGCTAGAGTGCAGTGGCACACTCACAGTCACTGCAGCCTCAATCTGCTGGGTTCAGGCGATCCTTTCGCCTCAGCCTTCCAAGTAACTGGATCTACATGCATGTGCCACCACACCCGGCTAATTTTTTGATTTATTGTAGACACGAGATCTCACCAAGTTGCCCAGGCTGGTCTCGAACCAGTGAGCTCAGGCAATCCTCTCACCTCGGCCTCCTAAAATGCAGGGATTATAGGCGTGAGCCACTGCGCCTGGCCCAACATAATGTTTTTGCAGGTTCATCTATGTTGTAGCATGTGGCAGTACTTTGCTCCTTTTCATTGCTGAATAACTTCCCATTGTACAGATGGATACATCACATTTTGTTTATCCATTCACCAGTTAATGGCCACTTGTGTCTCCTTTTTTGCTGTATTTTTCAGGGAGAGGCTGTCAAATTCTCACTCTGTCACCCAGGCTGGAGTACAGCGGCACGTTCAGTTACTGCAGCCTCGACCTGCTGGGTTCAACTGATCCTTCTGCCTCAACTTTCCAAGTAGCTAGAACTACAGGTGCGTACTACTATGCCTGGATGATTTTTTTTTTTTTTAATTTATTGTGGAGACGAGGTTTTGCCAAGTTTCCCAGGCTGGTCTTGAACCCTTGGGCTCAGGCAATTCTCTCTCCTTCACCTTCCAAAGTACTGGGATTATAAGCGTGAGCCACTGCGCCCAGCTTTTTTTGCTATTTTAAATAGTTGTTGCTATGAATATTGACTTACAAGTCTACATGGATGTATGTTTTCTTTTCTTGTGGGGGGTTATTTATGTATATACATATATTGTTTTCTCATAATGTATTTAAAGATATACATTTGCCTCTAAATGCTGTTTTTGCTGTATCCCACAAATTTTTTTGTTTTTTTTTGTTTTTTTTAGTTGGAGTCTCACTCTGTCACCCAGGCTGGAATGCAGTAGCACGCTCCTGGCCACTGCAGCCTTGACCTGCTGGGCTCAGGCAATCCTTCTGCATCAGCCTTCTAAGTAGCTGGAGGTTACCACACGCGGCTAATTTTTTTTTTAATTATAGAGATGAGGTCTCACCATGTTGCTCAGGCTGGTCTCAAACCTGGGTTCAGGCAGTCCTCTCCCCTCAACCTCCCAAATTGCTGGGATTACAGGTGTGAACCACCATGCCTGGTCTGTATCCCACAAACTTTTTTTTGCTGTTATTATTCGGAGCTAAATATTTCTCAGTTTCTTACTTTCTTTTTCACCAAAAGCTACCTACCAATTTGATAGTTTCCAAACATATAAGCCATTGTTTTGTTATATTATAATATGCAATGTTTCTGAATCATGATTGGGGAACATAAACTATGATATTCATCTTTAGAATTAGTTGAACCCTTTTTTTTTTTTTTTGAGTTGGAGTCTCACTCTGTCGCCCAGACTGGAGTGCAGTGGCTGCTCCCGGCCACTGCAGCCTCGACCTGCTGGGCTCCGGCGATCCTTCCGTTTCAGCCTTCTGAGTAGCCAGAATTACAGGCGTGCGCTACCACGCCTGGCTGATTTTTTGATTTATTGTAGAGATGAGGTCTCACTGCCCAGGCGGGTCTCGAACCCCCGGGCTCAGGCAATCCACTCACCTCAGCCTCCCAAAGGCGCGGGATTACAGGCTGAGCCACCGAGCCCAGCTAGAGCCCTTTTTTATAAACTTTAAAATATATTCCCTCATTTGTAAATGCATTTGTGTTCCTTGGGAACTGCTTGAAATAAATGGTTCCTCTAGAAGATTCCAATGTAAGCAAAACGTGAAACCTTGTTCAGGACCACTGTCCATGACTCTGCCACACCTTCCCCACCCCCGAGTCTTAGTTCCTTATCTTCCCATCACCAGTGACCTCCTTCCCCACTTCACTGCACCCCCTGGTGTCCCTGACCACCCTCTGCATATGTCCACAAACTCACATCCTCCAGCTTGCTTGCGCTGCCAATCAAGCCTGCTCTCTTCTTGGACTTCCTCGAGAGCTCCAGTCCATGAGTCCTCCACTGTCCCCCATCCATCAACTCATTTCTGTCTTCATTTTCCTCTTTAACAGTTTGAATGTCATGTTCCGTCATTTGGCCACTTCCTCCCAAACATCCTGAACGCCTTTGCTCTCCCTTTGTCCTAAGCACCCACCAACACTCCAAACTCTATACGAATCTGTGCATCTCCTTCATGCTTACGTCTATGCTGGTAAGCATTTCTTAAGAACTGTGGGAGCTGGGCGCGGTGGCACATGCTTATAATTCCAGCACTTTGGGAGGCCAAGGCAAGAGGATTGCCTGAGATCAGGGATTTGAGACTTGCCTGGGCGACTTGGTAAGATCTCGTCTCTATAATAAATCAAAAAATTAGCCGGGCTTGGTGGTACACGCCTGTAGTTCCAGCTACTTGGAAGGCTGAAGGGGAAGGCTCGCTTGAGTCCATCAGGTTGAGGCAGCGGTGGCTTGAGGTGGTGATGCTGGCACTGGGGAGCAGCTGCAAATACAGATTAACATTAGCAGTGAGGTTTGACTGCACAGAGACCATAATAAATCAATTACTTGCAGACTCATATCAAAGCCCTATCGGTGAGTGGCAAGTGAGTTGATATATTTCAGTTGCACAGCTACAGCTGGTGGCAGGCTTTAAGTCAGGATATGACACTTATTTTAGTCCACACATGGCCCAACCATGATTTTTATTTACCACTTCCATCCGCACCTCTTTTTCTTTTCTATGGTGAGTTGTATAATTATTTCATTATACATTATTATGTCATTGTAATAATAATAGAAATAAGGTGCACAATAAACATTATGCACTTGAATCACCCTGAAGCCATCCCCTCAACCCCAGTCTGTGGGAAAATTGTCTTCCACAAAACTGATCTCTGATGCCAGAAAGTTAGGGACCACTGGTTTAGGTGTGCTATCCTTAGACTTCTATCCTCTCTTCGATCTCTTCACTCTCAGCCGATGACCTAATGTTACACTTGGCAGAAAACAGAAGCTATCACAGAGCTGCCTAATCCTTCCTTTCTCCTCAAGGACACTCCTTCTGTGCTCAGAATTCCATCCCTTCCAGCCCCTCAGGAACTTTGCACTATTTATTGGCAAGAAGTGAGACTACATGGAAAAAGAAGAGTTAAGAGATAGTTGCAAAAGTGCTTGTTTTAAAATGTAAATCAGGTTGTATTTCTCTCCAACAATAAGGCTTCAGTACCTTTCCATCGCTCTGAAGGATTTTTTGTTTTGTTTTCTTTGTTTTTTTCAGTCTTTGTTGCCCAGGCTGGAGTGCAGTGGCACGATCATGGCCACCACAGCCTCGACTTACTGGGTTCAGGCAATCCTTCCGCCTCAGCCTCCCAAGTAGCTGGAATTACTTGCACATGACACCATGTCCAATTAATTTTTTTATTTTTATTGTAGAGACAAGCTCTCACCAAGTTGTCCAGGCTAGTCTCAAACCCCTGGGCTCAGGCAATCCTCTTGCCTCGGCCTCCCAAAGTGCTGGGATTATAGGCGTGAACCACCATGCACAGCCTGAAGATTTTTTTAAAATGTTTGGCTTGGTCCTTATCAGTATATAGCTTGCAACAATAAAAAAAGAGAGAGCGCGAGAGAGGCAAGTAAACTTTAAAGATATTGAAATGTGTTCAACCTAATCATGATAAAAAGAAATATAAATTTAAACTACACTGAACTAAAGGTTCTCACCTATCTAAACAAGAAAAATAGAGAAGTTTGACAATACTGACTGATGACAAGGCTGTGGGAAAACTGGCACTCATAAATTCTGAAAGGAAGTATAAAAATGTCACAATCAGCCGGGCTCGGTGGCTCAGCCTGTAATCCCGCGCCTTTGGGAGGCTGAGGTGAGTAGATTGCCTGAGCCTGCGGGTTCGAGACCCGCCTGGGCAACTTGGCAAGACCTCATCTCCACAATAAATCAAAAAAATTAACCGAGCATGGTAGCGTCCTCCTGTAGTTCCAGCTCCTTGGAAGGCTGAGGCGGAAGGATCGCTGGAGCCCAG
>NW_007248751.1:19054-20929 GCF_000164805.1 Carlito syrichta
GATCCTTCCACCTCAGCCTTCCAAGTAACTGAAACTATAGGCGTGCACTACCATGCCCGGCAGAATTTTTATTTATTGTAGAGATGAGGTTTCGCCAAGTTGCCCAGGCTGATCTCAAACCCACGGGCTCAGGCAATCCACTCGTCTCAGCCTTCCAAAGTGCTAGGATTACAGGCTGAGCCACCAAGCCTGGCCTTTTTTCTTACAATTTGTGTAAAACATATCAATAATTTTTTAATATTCCCTATTATTTCTAATTTATCTAAATTATATATAACTGTCTAAAAAGTAATAAAAATTATAGGTGCTAATATATTCATCAAATTATTCCAATGGTTTTCAAATCATGTATTGGCTTTTAGAAATTGTTGACAAATAGGTAGAGTGCAGTGGCCCATGCCTGTAAATCCCAGCACTTTGGGTAGTTGAAGCAGGAGAATTACTTGAGTCCAGGAGTTCAAGAACAGCCTGGGCAAGAGTGAGACCCCGTCTCTACAAAGGGAGGAAGGAGGGAAAGAAGGAAGGAAGGAAGGGAAGATTAACTAGGTGTTGTGGTGCATGCCTGTAGGCTCAGCTTCTTGGGAGGTTGAGATAGAAGGATCACTTGAGCACAGGCGTTTGAGGCTGCAGTGAGCTATGATCATGGCACTTCACTCCAGCCTGGGCAACAGTAGGAGACCCTGTCTTGAAAGAACACAGAAAACAGAAGAAAGAAGAAAGGAAGGAAGGAAAGAAAGAAGGAAGAAAGGAAGGGGGAGGAAGAGAGGAAGAAATTGTCGTTGGATAGCCAGGCTTACACCTATAGTCCCAGCTACTCAGGAGGCTGAGGCAAGAGGATCATTTGAGCCCATAAGTTCAAGATTACAGTGTGCTATGAACATGATACTGCACTCTAACCTGGGTGACAGAGTGAGACTCTATCTCTGAAATAAAATAAGCTGGGCACGGTGGCTCACACCTGTAATCCCAGCACTTTGGAAGGAGGAAGCGAGAGGATTGCTTGAGCCCATGGGTTCAAGACCAGCCTGGGCAACATGCCGAGACCTCATCTCTACAATAAATTAAAAAATTAGCCACACATGGTGACGTGCACCTGTGGTTCCAGCTACTTGGATAGCTAAGGTGGAAGGATCGCCTGAGCCCAGCAGGTCAAGGCTGTGGTGGCCGTGAGTGTGCCACTACACTCCAGCCTGGGTGACAGAGTGAGACTTCGACTTAAAAAAAAAATGAGTGAAAATAAAATAGAGC
The DNA here is from genome assembly GCF_000164805.1 of Carlito syrichta. Taxonomy (NCBI): domain Eukaryota; kingdom Metazoa; phylum Chordata; class Mammalia; order Primates; family Tarsiidae; genus Carlito; species Carlito syrichta. Next base: position 20,303 of record NW_007248751.1, read on the forward strand.
CGGGCTTGGTGGCTCAGCCTGTAATCCTGCGCCTTGGGAGGCTGAGGTGAGTGAATTGCCTGAGCCTACGGGTTCGGGACCCGCCTGCGCAACTTGGTGAGACCTCATCTCTACAATAAATCAAAAAATTATTAGGCGGGCATGGTAGCGTGCGCCTGTAGTTCCAGCTACTTGGAAGGCTGAGGCGGTAGGGTCGCTGGAACCCAGCAGGTCGTGGATGTGGTGGCCGGGAGCGGCCACTGCACTCCGGTCTGGGCGACAAAGTGAGACTCCAACTCAAAAATAAATAAATAAAAATAAAAAATAAACTAGAAATTGTTGGCATATTATCTGTATAATGCAATTGTTACTAGCTAAATAATACCCCTGTCTGAGCCATGACTCGACATTAAACTCTTCCATGCCTTCTTTGTTCAAATGACTGCTATTTGGTTACTTATATTCTCAATAGAGGAGTTTTTCTTAAAAACAGTGATGTTGTTCATGGTGCTGAAACTTTTTTTAGCTTCTGCTGAACTAAAGTGATTATATTAAAAGTTTTTCTTTTTTTTTTCTTTTTTTTTTTTCTTGAGTTGGAGTCTCACTCTGTCGCCCAGACTGGAGTGCAGTGTCCACTCCCGGCCACCG
>NW_007248751.1:21243-31010 GCF_000164805.1 Carlito syrichta
AGCCGGGTGTGGTAGCGCGTGCCTGTAGTTCCAGCTACTTGGAAGGCTGAGGCGGAAGGATCGCCGGAGGCCAGCAGGTCAAGGCTGCAGTGGCCGTGGCCGGGAGCGGCCACAGCCCTCCAGTCTGGGCGACAGAGTGAGACTCCAACTCAAAAAAAAAAAAAAAAAAAAAAATATATATATATATAATATTTAGTTAGTTTGCTTAATTTTTGTGATCTTTTTTCACCTTGAATCCACAGAACTTTGCAAGCATCATTTGGCCAAGTTTCAGGAGTAAATAATAACTTGGAAGAATTAAAAAATACATTATATGGAAGGAATCACTGAAGGGGAAAAAATAAAAAAAAACAAAAATACATTATATGATTAATTTTGTTATTAAAAAACCCACAGTTTTGATAGAATGTATTAGATAATCCAGTAATTTTTATTTCAGATTTAGCATTTCTGTGGTATTTCCTGTTTTCTCCTCCAGATCCATTACTTATTCTTCTCCACCTTGTTCTGTGTTTCTGAAAGCCAGTCTCCATGAACTGCAGATACTGTACTTCTCTACATTCTGGGTTTTGTTTTGTTTTGTTTTGTTTTGTTTGAGTCTCACTCCTGGCTGGATTGCAGTGGCCCGATCGTGACCACTGTAGTAGTCTCAACCTGCTGGGCTCAGGCTATCCTTCTGCTTCAGCCTTCCAAGTAGCTGGAGCCACTGGCAGGTGCCACCATGCCCAGCTAGTTTTTTTGTGATTTACTGTAGAGACAAGGTCTCACCAAGTTGCCCAGGCTGGTCTCGAACCCCCGGGCTCAGGCAATCCTTTCACCTCGGCCTCCCAAAGTGGGATTACAGGCTGAACCACCACGCCTGACCAAAATGTAGTCTTTTTTTTTTTTTTGAGTTGGAGTCTCTCTCTGTCCCCCAGGCTGGATGTAGTGGCACGCTCACAACAACTACAGCCTTGACCTACTTGGCTCAGGCAATCCTTCTGCCTCAGCCTTCCAAGTAGCTGGAACTACAGGCAAGCACTACCATGCCCGGCTTATTTTTTGATTTATTGTAGAGACGAGGGCTCACCAAGTTACCCAGGCTGGTTTCAAACCCCTTAACTCAAGCAATCCTCTTGCCTCAGCTCCCAAAGTGCTGAGATTACAGGCTTGAGCCACTGCACCAGGCTCTCTCTGGTTTCTGATTGGGTTTCACTAGTGAGAGGCACTGGTAGAAAACCCTAGCATGGAGGGAAAAAGAGAACAGGATATTTATTCCCCTCCAGACCCTCCCTGTCTGGCTGCAGTGGCTGTCCTCTACTTAAAGGCCACAACTCCATCCAGGTGTCATCTCTTATGCAGAATTATGGAAACCTCTTCTGCCCTTGTTCCTTCAGGCTTAGGGGTGACAACATGTTCTTACTTTTGCTTGTTCTGAGAATAATTGCTTTATCATTTCTTGTTGATTTCCCTGAGTTCAGAATCTCAAAGACTATATTTTGCCTATTTTTTAGTTTTATATAAATGGAATCCTATAGTACATGTTCTTTTGGGTCTGGTTTCTTTCACTCAACAACAGGTTTATAAGATTCAGTAGTTTGTTTTCATTGTTGCTCAGTATTCCAATCATTTATACATTCTACTATTAATCTATTAATAGATATATGAGGATTTTTTCCCCCAAAGTGCAAATATGTCTCTTGGCTATACATCCAAGAATGAAATTTTGGGTCACAAGATATGAATGGCTTTGACTTTAGTAAACAACAGCAAACTAATTTCTAGAGTGGTTGTATCCATTTACAGTTCTACCAGCAATGCATAAGTTACCATCACATGCTGGAACTATAGGTGCACACCACCACACCTGGCTAATTTTTAAAATTTATTGTACAGACAAGGTCTCACCAAGTTGCCCAGGCTAGTCTAGAACTTCTAGGCTCAGGCAACCCTCTCGCCTCCACCTCCCAAGATGCTGCGATTACAGGCATGAGCCACCACGCCTGACATTCCTTTTTTGTTATGTACTCTTTTTTTTCTTTCTTTTATTTTCTTTTTCTTTTTCTGCTTTCTTAACATAATGAGAACTTTTTTCTTGATTAGACTTGACAGAGTTTTATTACTTTTTTCTCAAAATAAGTTGGTTTTTTTTTTGAGTTGGAGTCTCATTCTGTCACCCAAGCTGGAGTAGCCTCGATCTACTGGGCTAAGGTGATTCTTCTGCCTCAGCCTTCCAAGTAGCTAGAACTAGAGACGCACACAACCATGCCCGGCTAGATCCTATTGTAGAGATGAGGTCTCGCCGAGTTGCCCAGATTGGTCTTGAAACCCTGGGCTCAGGTAGTCCTCTCACCTCGGCCTCACAAAGTCCTGGGATTACAGGTTGAGCCACCGTGCCCGGCCAAGCCACCTTTTTTTTTTCCAAAATCAGGTTTTGGTTTGTTGATCTCTTTTGTGTTTGCTTTTTTTTTCATTATTTAATGCTTTTTATAATTTTCTTCCTCCTTTTTGAGAGTTTTATATTTTTATTTATTTATTTATTTATTTATTTATTTTTGAGTTGGAGTCCACTCCATCACCCAGACTGGAGTGCAGTGGCCGCTCCCGGCCACCGCAGCCTCGACCTGTTGGGCTCCGGCAATCCTTCTGCCTCAGCCTTCCAAGTAGCTGGAACTACAGGCGCACGCTACCACACCCGGCTAATTTTTTGATTTATTGTAGAGATGAGGGCTCACCAAGTTGCCCAAGCGGGTCTCGAACCTGCGGGCTCAGGCAATCCACTCACCTCAGCCTCCCAAGGCACAGGATTACAGGCTGAGCCACCGAGCCCGGCCCCTTTTTGAGAGTTTTAATTTGCTACCTTTCTACTACTTTCTTGAAATGGATGCTAGCTTGATTTTCAGCCCTTTTTCTTTTCTAATATGCAGATCTAAATATATAAATTTCACAAAGCATAGCTTTCACTGCATCTCACAAGTATGAACATCTAGCATTTCCACTTTCATTCAGTTAAAGTATTTTCTAACTTCTGATTGGGTTTCACTAGTGAGAGGCACTGGTAGAAAACCCTAGCATGGAGGGAAAAAGAGAACAGGATATTTATTCCCCTCCAGACCCTCCCTGTCTGGCTGCAGTGGCTGTCCTCTACTTAAAGGCCACAACTCCATCCAGGTGTCATCTCTTATGCAGAATTATGGAAACCTCTTCTGCCCTTGTTCCTTCAGGCTTAGGGGTGATTTTTCTTTTTCTTTGACCTATGGGCTATTTACAATCAAATTTACTAATAAATTTTCAAATAAATGAAAGTTTTAGTAAAGTTTTAAAACTAATTTTAGCTTAATTGTACCATGACCAGAGAACAAATTTTGTATTATTTCAATTCTTTGAAATGTAAAGAAACTAGATTGATAATCCACATATGCTCAATTTTTGTAAAGCTCTACGTGCACTTGAAAAGAATGACTATCAGGTAACCCCCCTCAGGTCCCCTCCCTCTGTGGGAGCTTTTCTGTCCTCTCAATAAATCCTGCTTTCAAAGAAAAAAGAAAAGAACGATTGTTATGCAATTTGGGGTGGGATATTCTTTGTCAGTTTGGTCAAGTTTATTCTGTAGTTCAAATCTTCATCTTTTTTGTCTGTTTTATCTATCCAATATTGAGAACTATATTAAAATTTCCCACTGTAATTTTGAATTTTTCTAGTTCCTATTCAAGTTCTATCCTTTTCTGCTTTAAATATTTTGAGGCTGTTATTGGAGAGTGTAAGACTGGAATTATTGCCGGGCTCAGTGGCTCAGCCTGTAATCCCGCGCCTTGGGAGGTTGAGGTGAATGGATTGCCTGAGCCCACGGGTTCGAGACCCGCCTGGGCAACTTGGCGAGACCTCATCTCTACAATAAATAAATAAATAAAAATATTAGCCGGGCATGGTAGCGCGTGCCTGTAGTTCCAGTTACTTGAAAGGTTGAGGCAGAAGGATCGCCAGAGTCCAGCAGGTCGAGGCTGCGGTGGCCGGGAGTGGCCACTGCACTCCAGTCTGGGCGACAAAGTGAGACTCCAACTCAAAAAAAGAAAAAAGATTGGAATTATTTTACCTTTCTGATGGACTAAACTTTCATTATGAAATGTCCCTCTTTATGTCTAATCATGATTTTTGCCTTAAGTTCACTTTTCCTTTTTCCTTTTCTTTCTTTTTTCTTTTTGGATTTAGGGTCTCAGTCTGTCAACCAGGTTGGAGTGCAGTGGCGCTATTATGACTCACTAAACTAAAGCCTCTACCTCTTTGTAGAGAATGAGGTCTCACTGTGTTGCCCAGGTTAGCACTTTTTCCTTTTTTATATATTTTTTCATTTTAGTTTTTTTTTTTAATTAAATAGAGATGGGGTCTCGCTATGTTGCCCAGGCTGGTCTCAAATGCCTGGGTTTAAGGAATCATCCTCCCTCAGCCTTCCAAAGTGCTAGCATTACAGGTGTGAGCCATCATGCCCAGTCCTCTTTTTCTGGTATTAATACAGTTATAACAGCATTATTTGGTAAATATTTGCATAATATATCTTTTTTCATTCATTCATGTTCTTATAAAGTGAATGTTTCTAACTTGTGGAAAAGTTGTAAAGTAGTTCTAGGACCACCCATAGAACCTTCATCTAGATTACCCATTTGCCTTATTATTACATCTATCTTTCTTTCGCACGTACATTATATATATAAAATTTATTCAGTGTAGTGGGGCATTTGTATACATTATGCCCCACTACACTTAATACTTCAGTATATCTTTCCTAAAAACAATGACACTATCCTACGTGACCCCTTCAACATCAGAATTGGGAAATTAACACATAAAATACAACTGATTAAGTATATATGCAATAACTCCATTCAAATTTCACCAGTTGTCCCCAAAATAACCTTTATAGGCCCAGGATAGAATCCAGTTGTCATGTCTCCTCAGTGTCCCTTATTCTAAAACAGTTCTTCAGTCTTCTCACGTCCTTGATTTTGGCCATGATTTTTTGAAAAACACAGACCAGTTAGTTATCTTTTACAGTATCCCTCAATTTGAGTTTCTCTGAAATTTCCTCAGAATTTGTGCTTTTTTTTTGAAACAGGATCACACTCTGTTTCCCAGAATGGAGTGCTGTGGTATGATCATAACTCATACTAATTTCCAACTCCTAGGCTCACGTGATCCTCCCACCTTAGCCTCCAAGCAACTGGGACTAAAAGCACACGCCAGTACACCCAGCTATTTTTTTTTTTTTTTTAATCAGAGTCTCACTCTGTTGCCCAGGCTGGAGTGCAGTGGCACACTCATGGTCACTGCAGCCTCAACCTGCTGGACTCAGGCGATCCTTTCACCTCAGTCTTCCAAATAGCTGGAACTACAGGCATGCTCCACTATGCCCAGCTTATTTTTTAAATGTTTTGTAGAGATGAGAGTCTCACTATGTTGCCCAGGCTGGTCTCAAACTCCTGGCTTCAGGAAATCCTCCCGTCTCAGGCTACCAAAGTGCTGAGAGTATAGATGTGAGCCATTGCACCTGGCTGGGTTTATGCATCTTGTGACAGGAATACCACAGAAGTGGTGCAATGTTCTTCTCAGTGCACCCTATTCGGAGTCACACAATGTCAACTTGTCCCTTTACTGGTGATGGCTAATGTTTGCCATTTGGTTAAGATGGTATCTGCCAGGTTTCTCCACTGAAAGTTAATAGTATTTTGTATGTATTAAGTGATAAGTAATTAGTAAATATTTTATGGGAAAATACTCTGAGACTATAAAAATACCCTGTTCTATATCAAATTTCATCACTCACTTTCAACCTGAATCAATTATTACTAGGGCAGTTGCCAAAGGATGATTCTTTAGTTCCACCATTCTCTCTACATTTACTATGATGGAGTAGAGTTTTCGATTTTCCTCAGGATATCTATTAATTTCTATATTTATATTGGCATAAACACATGGATTCCTGTTTTTCTCAATGAGGTACAATCCATTACTTTTTTTTTTTTTTTTAATGAGTTGGAGTCTCACTCTGTCATCCAGGCTGGAGTGCAGTGGCACGCTTACAGCCACCACAGCCTCGACTTGCTGGGTTCAACCGATCCTTCCATCTCAGCCTTCCAAGTTGCTGAAACTACAGGCATGTGCCACCACACCTGGCTAATTTTTTTTTAATTTATTGTAGAAACTAGGTCTTGCCAAGCTGCCCAGGCTGGTCTCAAACCCCTGGGCTCAGGCAATTTTCTCGCCTCAGGCTCCCAAAGTGCTGGATATTGAGGGACAACCACATATTACTCAATGTCTTCTGGCTTGAATTGTTTCTAGTGAGAAGTGAGCTGTCAGTCTAATTAGTCTTTCTTCGAAGGTATACTGTCCTTTTCTCTGGTTGCTTTTATGATTTTTGCCTTTTGTTTTACGGCCATTTTACTTTGATGTACATAGAAGTGTACTTTTAATCCTATTAGAAATTCATAGAGTTCCTTGAAAATATTTGGTTGCGGCTCAATGATTTTTATCAGTTTTGGAAAATTATTAGCCACTCTCTTCTGAATACTGCTTCAGCCCCATTCCCTGTATCCTGGGAATCTAAGTACACATGAGTCAGACCTTCTCACAGAATCTGTCTTTGTTGGGAAAGGCATTCTGTCATGGGCCCCAAGCACTCCTGCAAGTCCTTGCTAAGTGTGCCAAACTTCAAGGCTTATTATCCCCTAATACCGAGCAGGTCCTGTAGCTAGTCACATAGGAAACTAAGTAGACTAGGACCCCTACAGCATGACTGCTATGCAACTGTTTATCCCTGGAGGAGGGGGACTGGCTTGCTCACTGCTTGCCTAAAAGATACTGGGTCACGGGTGTGGTGGCTCACATCTGTAATCCCAGCACTTTGGAAGGCAGAGTCAAGCGATTTGTAGAAACCTCGTCTCTACAATAAATCAAAATATTTGCTGGGAGTGATGGTGCATGCCTGTAGTTCCAGCTACTCGGAAGGCTGAAGCAGAAGGATTGCCTGAGCCCAGCAGGTCAAGGCTGTGGTGGCCTTGAGCGTGCCACTATACTCCAGTCTGGGTGACAGATTGAGATTCTGATTTAAAAAAAAAAGATGCTGGGTCATTTTGTCAACTGTAGTGCAACCCATTGTCTGAACAGCCTGCATAGGGGCTCACAACATCACCCCAGGGACTTGGAGGCATATGTTTGTATGTAGGGGAGAGTGAGCCATGAATGTCTTTCCATTAAGGACGAGGACCGCTTTCCGGCTCACCTATCGTCCTCTGTAATTATTGACATTTATATTCATGGATCATGTGTCCCTTGCTGGGTCCTGGGGTAAAGAGGACAGTCCTATGTGGAGCATACACAGACTCTTGATTCTCTGTAGCACTGAGTCCAGTTCCTTATCAACAGAGACTATGCTCTAGAGACAACAATTAGAAAGCTATCCTTGGCTGGGTGAGGTGCATTAAGCCTATAATCCCAGCACTTTGGGCGGCTGAGGTGAGAGGATTGCCTGAGCCCACAGGTTTGAGACCAGCCCGGGCAACTTGGCGAGACCTCATCTCTACAATAAATCAAAAAATTAGCTGGTGGCACGTACCTGTAGTTCCAGTTACTTGGAAGGCTGAGGTGGAAGGAATCACCCCAGCCCAGCAGGTGGAGGCTGTAGTGACTGTGATCATGCCACTGCACTCCAGCCTGGGCGACCGAGGGAGACTCCAGCTCAAAAAAAAAAAAGTGTAGGACTGAGAGGAGTGTGGTCGGGAAAGGCAGTCCACCATGAGTCCCTACACATCCTTGCTGAGCTACACCAAACACCTGATCCTTGACAGTTTCTGTAGTTTATCACAAGGGACTAAGTAGGTCAAGGAGACCACAGGTGACTGCGTGCATCTATTCCCTCTCCAGAGGGCTGGTGTGTTGTGTGCTTCAGAAAGTTCTGGGCCCTTGGCCTAGCTGTAGCTGTAGCACCACCCACTGTGTGCATAGCCTTCACGGGACACATCATGTTACTCGGTGAGACTTGCAGGCAAGGGAAATGGGTACAACTGTGCTAATGCTCCAGCTATTGGCTATACTGTGAGCAATACCTGTCTTGCTCTGGTCCGTTGAGACATCTTGTCTTTCCGAACATATGGCATTGTGGCATGTGTATTATTTGCCATCCTTTATGAGGCTGAGTTCGTCCCTGATCATCTCTTATACTCTGTTTTATATTTTCCATCTCTTTGTTTCTCTGTGCTTTGTTCTAGGTATTTTTGTTTGTTTGGGTTTTGGGGGGTTTTTTGTTTGTTTGTTTTTTGAGTCAGAGTCTCACCCTGTCACCCAGGTTGGAGTGCAGTGGCACGTTCATGGACACCACAACCTCAACCCGCTGGGCTCAGGCAGTCCTTCCACTTCAGCCTTCCAAGTTACTGGAACTACAGGCACACACCACCACGCCTGGTTAATTTTTGATTTGTTGTAGAGATGTGGTCTTGCCATGTTGCCCAGGCTGGTCTTGAACCCCCAGGCTCAGGCAATCCTCTCATCTCCGCCTTCCAAAGTGCTGGGATTACAGGCATGAGCCACCATGCCCGGCCCATTCTAGGTATTTTTTCCTGACCTATCTTCTAGTTCACTAATTCTCAGTTGTTAAACCCATCCATTGAGTTTTTACATTTACTTATTGTATCTTTCAATTCTATACTCTCTGTATTTCTTTCCAAGGACTGCCATAACAGGGTATCACAAACCCAAAATAACAGAAATGAATTCTTGCACTGTTCAGGAGGCCAGAAGTCTAAGATCCAAATGTCAGTGGTGTTCATAACCACTGAAGTCCCCAAGGGAGAATCCGTTCCATGTCTCACTCCTAGCCTGGCTGTTGCTAGCAATCCTTGGTTTGTGGACACTTCTCTCCAATTTCTGCTTCCATTGTCACATGGTGCTCTTTCCCTGTGTGCCTTCATTTCATCTTCTGATAAGGACACCTGTCATATCATGCTGCCCCTACTCCAGCATGAACTATTTTAACTTTAAAATTACATCCACAATGATTCTATTTCTAAATAAGGTCACACTTTGAAGTATAAGGGTTAGGATGTCAATGTCTTTGTGGAGGACACAGTTCAATCCATCACATGTTCTTTTTGGTTCTTTGTATGGTTTCCAGTTCACTGCTGAAATTCAAACTCACCTTTTATGTCTTTGAATTTAGGAAGTGATTTCAAGGTGTGTCTTTAAGTTCAATATCTATAGCCCTCAGAGGTCTGTTTTTCTTGTCTATTTCTTGGTTCTACTGCTTTTGTTTATGTTAACCTCTCTCCTCAGGTGCTTATTGTGTGTGTGGCACTGTATTTGCAAAATTCCTTGTAGAAACAATCTTACACCTAGGGTGGTGTTATCTTCCTCTAGAGAACAAATCCAGAGAAGACTTGATTTTGCTTCTGCTTGGCCCCTTGGAGGACTTGCAGTCTGGGAACCCCTTAATACAACTTCAAAAACTGGTTTGGTATGAAGTACCTTCTTTGTGAGGCTCTATCTACTTCCCATCCATCGCTACCTATTCCTAGAGTCTAGTCCTTCAGGGTTCCTAACTCAAAGGGAAGGAGGTTCACCAGGGAACCTTCCTTCTGGTCCCTGACTCCAAACCCTGTCCCAGTTACCCTGCATAGTTACAAAAGGACTATTCAGCTTCTCAGGGGAAAAGCAGCCACAAACACAAGGCTCAAGCTCCCCTGAGCCTCCATACTCCCAAGAGCCTTGAGCCAGTTGGTAATTCTTTTTTTTTTTTTTTTTTT
>NW_007248751.1:31303-35376 GCF_000164805.1 Carlito syrichta
CCACGCCCGGCTAGTTTTTGATTTATTGTAGAGACGAGGTCTCGCCAAGTTGCCCGGGCAGGTCTCGAACCCTCGGGCTCAGGCAATCCACTCATCTCGGCCCCCAAAGCGCAGGATTATAGGCTGAGCCACCGAGCTCAGCCGGTAATTCTTCACTAACTTATTAACACTCCACTGTCTTAACGTTAATTTTCTGTTGCTGAATAACAATTTACTACCAACATTAGCAACTTAAATAATAAACTTTGGTGGGGCACGGTGGCTCATGCCTGTAATCCCAGCACTTTGGGAGGCTGAGGTTGGAGGAATGCTTGAGCCCAGGAGTTTGAGACCAGCCTGAGCAACTTAGCGAGACCTCATTTCTACAAAAAAATCTAAATATTAGCCAGGTGTAGTGGTGCTTGCCTGTAGTTCCAGCTACTTGAGAAACTGAGGTGAAAGGATTGCCTGAGCCTAGAAAGTTTAGGCTGTAGTGAGTCGTGAATGTACCACTGTACTCCAGTCTGAGTGAGTGAGTGAGACTCCAGTTCTTTTTTTTTTTTTTTTTTTTTGAGTTGGAGTCTCACTCTGTCACCCAGACTGGAGTGCAGTGGCTGCTCCTGGCCACTGCAGCCACGACCCACTGGGCTCCAGCGATCCTTCCGCCTCAGCCTTCCGAGTAGCCAGAATTACAGGCACGCGCTACCATGCCCGGCTGATTTTTTTTTTATTTATTGTAGAGATGAGGTCTTACCAAGTTGCCCAGGCAGGTCTCGAACCCGCGGGCTCAACAATTCACTCACCTCAGCCTCCCAAAGCGCGGGATTTCAGGCTGAGCCACCGAGCCCAGCTCCAAATTTTTTTTTTAATTACTTTTTCTAGTTGTTGCCAGGAACAAAATTGATCAGAATTACTCAGTCCATTATTACTTGAAGTAAAAATCCATAAATCTATTTTTTATTCAAAAAATATAAATCGGCTGGGCACAGTGGCGCAAGTCTGTAATCCCAGAATTTTGGGAAGCCAAGATGAGAGGACTTCCTGAGCCCAGGGGTTCAAGACCAGCCTGGGGGCAACTTGGTGAGACCTTAACTCTACAATAAATCAAAAAATTCGACCGGGCATGGTGGCACACACCTGTGGTTCCAGCTACTTGGAAGGCTGAGGTAGAAGGATCACCTGAGCCCACCAGTATGAGGCTGCAGTGCTCACAAACAGCTTAGTGCTTATAAATAGCCTAGTGTTTACTGAGCTTTTATTGGCTCATTTTATTTTTTTACTTATAGTCAGAGTCTCACTCCATTGCCCAGGTTGGAGTGCAGTGGGCATGATCATGGCTCACTGCAGCCTTGACCTCCTGGGCTCAGATGATCTTTCCTCCTCAGCCTCCTGAATAGCTGGGACTACAGGTATACACCACCACACACAGTTAATTTTTTGATTTTTTGTAGAGATGAGGTCTCACTACATGGCAGAGAGGGGCTGAAAACTATTCCTTTTTAAAAACAACCTGAAAGCTCCAAACTTGCTAGATATGGGATGTGAGAAAACCAAATAGCCACAAAATGCTTTCCTGGAAGTACAAGATAGTAATCAATTCACAACTTTAAGCTATTGGTTTACAACCCCTGCTTGTCATGTATACCCTGGAGACAATTTGTTCTTTGAAAATCTGGTTTTGCTAAATATGACCTTGCAAATTCCAAAGAAAAATGTATAGCCATACAACCCAACCCCCTCTCTTACCTAAACTAACATATAAAACCCCTTTCCTCTTTCTCTGGGTTTCTCAGCCTCGGAGCATTAGCCCACTGAGTTGTGCCAGTGCTAATAAAAATGCTACTTCCTAAGATAACCTCAATGTCACAGTCTCTCTGTTTTCCCACAACATTTCTTGGTGCATTAGCTGGGAAAGGGAGAGTTCGGGGACAGTGTGTTCCACCTTCTCTGTCATTGGGGTACGACCCTGGGTGATGAGAGAGGCAATCTCGCCTGGCATGCAGTGTACCTTTTGATCTGTAGGAGGGAGGCCCCTCACGGTGCACCAAGGCTCGGATCTCGAGAGCACAACAGGGACCCAAACAGAGGTATGGGAACTGGTGTGAGGAGCATCGGCCAACAGAAAAGGCAGGATCAAGGGCTTTTGTATAGACCTGCTAGTAGATGGCAGAAGGGGAACTTGATCACCTCCTGGAGGCTGCTAGTAGTCTCCAGTCTGAAGGAAAAGACTGAAAGGCAGTGGAAGGAAACACTGTCTTGAGATGAACCCGTTGATTCCTAGGAGTAGGGTAGAGGGTTGGAGAATGTGCTGTGTGATTGCGTGTTAATGAGACGGACAGCGGAAGGTTTCCGACCTGACCAAAGGGCCAAAGCGATTGTTGAGTCCTGATCTAAGCTGGTGATGACCTCACACAGCTGAGGGCAGCCCCAACCCCATCACAGGGTTGGTCCAGGTTGGGGGTTTATACCAACCTGTCAATTGCTAAGAGGTGTCTGAAATATCTCTGCGAGGAGTACGGCTGGAGGAGGATGAAGCAGCTTTTTCCCATACCCGCCCTCCAGTCCCTTATTTGTGTGTGTCTGCCATGTGTTAGGGGGAGGAAATGGGTGGAAGCCAAAGTAAGAATACCCTTCTTGATTTTATGCTTAAGAACTTTGACAGATGTTCCTGTTGAGATTGTTATGGTGTCAAACTGTCTCAGAGAATGCTCTGTACATTCTGTGAAATAGATTGGCCTCTTTTGGGGTTGGATGGCTGCCAGAGGGATCCGTAGATTTTAAAAAACCATTAGGAGAGTATATAGAATTATAGTAGGAGAACCAGGTCACAGACCAACTCCCTTACATCGACTGTTGGCAGGATGCGGTCCTTGCGGCCCTCTTGACTAAAAGCTTGCCGGGAAGACAATGGCAAAAATTACGGTAGCCCTCAAAACAGCCCAGTCCAAATGCCCCTCAGAGTCTGACGAGTTGGCTGACAAGCCAGCATTGACTGATGAACCAGAAATCCCACCACCTTATTCTCCAGTCTACCCACCATTGCCACCTGCTCCTATGGCACCAGCCACTGTTAGAGGCTCACAATTGGAAATCACTCCTAAGCCTAGTAAGTCTCTTAAACAATCAGAGGTCACAGCTAAACCACCTGTTCTGACTCCCCACACCCCACCCAGAAAGCAGCTGCCGGAATGTATGTCTAACCTTACATCGGGAGAATGTCATGGTGCCTTCCAGATGCTGCTAAGGGAGGCTAGGGGACCTATTTATTATTATCAAGAAGACCAGATTCAAGGTGGGCAATGCACATTTGTGTACCAGCCTTTCACCACCACAGACCTCCTGTCTCACCAAGTTGCCCAGGCGGGTCTTGAACTCGCGGGCTTAGGCAATCCACTCACCTCAGCCTCCCAAAGCGCAGGATTACAGGCTGAGCCACCGAGCCCGGCGCATGTTGAGTTAATGAATGCTCTGTGTAACCCTAAGGAACTTGTTTTCCCAATCCCCACATCAGTTTCTCCAGATAGACAGTAGGACCACTGAGAGGTCCCCCTCTTTGGCTCCCCTGTTTTGTGTTTGGGCTCTCAGGACTCCTGGCAGCTGCTCTGGCCCCAGCCCTGACAGAGGGTTAAGAGGAGGTCTGCCTCATGCCATGTGCCTCCCCACTCTTAAACCGGAGTCAAGGCGCTCGGCACGTCAGTCCCTGTCCTGCTCCCTGGATCCACTGAGCTCAAGGGCCTAATCTCCATCCGGTCCTGTGGATGAGGAAAGAATCACACTGAGGGGCCCACACAGCTCCACGTTCTACCCCAAGGCTACGTCTGCACTCACTGCTCAGTGTGACGCTGCCGGGTTGGCATCTGTGGTGGGGCCTCGGAGCTTTCTTCACATCCCACATCCCCTTCTAAATAGCAGGTTGTGATTCCCCATGGCACTGTGACAGAACTGAATTCTTTTTTTTTTTTTTTTTTGAGTTGGAGTCTCACTCGGTCGCCCAGACTGGAGTGCATTGGCCGCTTCCGGCCACCGCAGCCTCGCCTGCTGGTCTCCGGCGATCCTTCCGCCTCAGCCTTCTGAGTAGCCGGAATTACAGGCAT
>NW_007248751.1:35539-41728 GCF_000164805.1 Carlito syrichta
GCGGGCTCAGGCAATCCACTCACCTCAGCCTCCCAAAGGCGCGGGATTACAGGCTGAGCCACCGAGCCCGACTCAGAACTGAATTCTTTATCCCAACTGTAGGCACTTGGCTTCTGTCTAGTGGCTGCTCTGGGTCAAGTGCTTCAGCATACAAGGTCTGACAATGAAGTTCACAAACTTATCCTAGAAAGAGTGCTACATCTCTCATTGCTGAATATCACTACAGTCACCTTCAAAATGCTCCCCTTGGGCAGCTCTGCACTGACACCCACGCCTAGTCCATCCATCAAAGCAATTCTGGAACTCTTTTTCTGGAATGGCCACCAGAGTGTGGTTAAGAGAGCAATGCCAGCAATGAGAGATGTAGCACTCTTTCTAGGATGAGTTCATGAACTTAACGACACTCTTTCTAGGATGAGTTCATTATATTACACTTGATGTCCTGAATGTCATGAAAATGTCTTCCTTTCAATATTTCCTTTATTTTGGGGTACAGAAAAAAGTCATTGGGGCCAGATCAGGTGAGTAAGGAAGGATGTTCCAATACAATTATTTATTTATTTATTTATTATCTTTGAGTTGGAGTCTCACTCTGTCACTCAGGCTGGAGTGCAGTGACATGCTCACAGCCACCACAGCCTCAACCTGCTGGCTCAGGTGATCCTTCCGCTTCAGCCTTCTGTTAGGAGCCGGCCACGGAGGCCCACTGAGCGTTAGGGATCAGGAAGGGCCGTTGGCCCCGAGACCACTAGGATGCATTCAGGAGCTATTGACCCCATTTCCTACCCCTTTCTACTCAGCACTAACCAGATTAAGCTCCTGTGAACTTAAAACATAAAATCTCTGAGACCGGGATGAACACAAGCTAACTTTAGAAGCTCATTGCTCCCATTCTTCCACAAACTGTAGTTTTGGCTTTCACACAACTTATAATTCAAACTCGTGTCACATCTAAGAGCCTTAGTATTGGTCACAGGCTTCTGGGTCATGATCTTAGGATTTATTGAAGTTGAATAAATGGATTAAGGTTTCATCGATTGGGTTATGGGATTATACCTGAAAGAACATCCGGTGGGTGGGGAACACCCCTCACACACCCGACTGTGTATAAAAGACCAGTTGTAATTCTCATTAAATGGCTTCTGCACTAGACAGGCGTCCAGTCTCCTCTTTCTCTCTCTCTCTCTCTCTCTCTCTCTCTCTCTCTCTTTCTTCTTCCCCCCATCACCAACGCTGTCTCCACCTTGAGGTACCCTGAACCCAGCTGGAGCTGGTCTCTGGCAGCCTTCCAAGTAGCTGGAACTACTGGCTAATTTTTTCATTTATTATAGAGATGAGGTCTTACCTAGTTGCCTAAGCTAGTCTCGAACACAAGGGCTCAGGCAATTCTCTCACCTCGGCCTTCCAAAGTTCTGGGACTATAGGTGTGAGCCATCCCACCCCCCAGCCAATGATTTATTTACTGGTGACAGTGCTGTGTGAGCTGGTGCATTATTATTATGCAAGAGCTCCTTCGGACCATCTTTTGCACACATCTTTCTCATGCCAAGATTTTCTGTTAAGATTTGCCTGTTTCTCTGCTGATGTCTATTTGGTCTGCTATGCTTCTCACAGTCAGCTGACAATTTTGATGCACAATTTGACAAATTTTTTCAATGTTTTTGTCAGGTCTGATACTTACTGGCCGTCCTGACCTCTCTTCATCAGTGACATTTTCTCTCCCCTCAGAAAAAGTGTAATCTGTTTGTACATTGCCGTTTTCTTCATGGCATTATCCCCATAAACTTGTACTAACATGTCCCTGATTTCACTTCCACTCTTGCCAAGTTTAACAAGAAATTTAACATTTGCTCATTACTCTAATTCAAGCCCCAACATTCTTGCCATGACACACAAAAACATGAAACAACAATAATGAAAACCACTCAGCAAGACACCACCACACACTGACACTAACACAGTTGTAAGACACTGATATAACAAGGTTATTTAATATCAATAGATACTGATATAACAAGGAATTGTACAATGCGGCCAATATAAGTGCAGGGTGAGCTGGGCTCGGTGACTCAGCCTGTAATCCCGTAACCTTGGGAGGCTGAGGTGAGTGGATTGCCTGAGCCCGCGGGTTTGAGACCCACCTGGGCAGCGAGACCTCATCTCTACAACAAATCAAAAAATCAGCCAGGCGTGGTAGTGCATGCCTGTAATTCCGGCTACTTGGAAGGCTGAGACGGAAGGATTGCTGGAGCCCAGCAAATTGAGGTTGCGGTGACCGGGAACGGCCACTGCACTCCAGTCTGGGCGACAGAGTGAGACTCCAACTCAAAAAAAAAAAAAAGGTGCAGGGTGACAAGTTCGTGAACTTAATTGTCATACTTCATGTTATCTCTTTTCATTCTCACAGCAGTGCAATTAGGAAGATAAGGAAACTGAGGCCTAGGGAGAGCTCTGGGCTATGGCAGAGTTGGGGGAAAGGGAAACAAAGACAGTCGAAGTAAATTTTCCACAAAATTTCCTGGGAGACAGGACACTGGGCCTGAGTGGACAGATGCTGGGAGCCAGGTGTAGCCAGAATCCAGGAAACAGAAACACACAGGGTGACTGAGGCTGCACAGGAGGGCAGGTCCCTGGGGGTTGGGCTGAGGGGCTGGGACAACTGTCCAAGGTGGGACATTTACAAGTCTGGACTTGTGAAGTGGACAGCCATTGAGTGAAGAGTCAGGGCGGCTGGAGGGGCTGGGGAGAAAGTGACGACCATTGGAATGACCCAGGGGAGAGCTGATGGGGACTGAATGAAGTGGAACAGGGGCTGTGAGGGCAGCAAGAATCAGCAGGGCTTGGTGACTGATGGGACACGGAGGGTAAGGAGAAGCAGGGGTGATGGTGGTGATGAATGTTTATTGTGCACTTTCTACATGCATAGCTCAGGAGCAAGTGTTTCCCATTTGTTATGGCACTTAATCCCCACAACATCCTGAGGGTGTCAATACTGTTATTATCCCCATTTAACAGGTGGGGTCTGGGGCTCAGAGTTGTGAGAGTCTTGGCAGAGGTCATCAGTGAGTCAAGTCCCTGGGAATCACTCGGTTCCGAATTATTTCCTCCTGGGTGCTAGGCTGCTGGTGTCCACCAGGAGGCAGGGAAAGGCTGAGAATTTAGACAGGTCTCACATTTTACTGAACTTCCTTTAGCCTTTTCTGTGGTGAGAGAACTTGGTGATCAAAAGGTCTAACCCCCAATTCCTCACTTTACCATAGGGTAAACTGATGCTCTGGGAGCAACAGTGACGGGCCCAGGTGGCAGAGTTAATCAGGGGAAGAAATGGGGCCAGAGCCCAGGACTCCAACCTCCCAGCTGCTTTGACCCCAGTCCTGGACTCAGGTAACCCTCAGCACCTGTGGGTGGCAGGTGTGAGTGGGCATGGATTCTGACCTCAGCCTGTGAACTCTACAGACACCCGCAGCTCTGGACAACCCACACTAGCCTGCACACAGGGAGGGGGCAGCTGCCATTTCCCAAGCAAGGCTCGGTATTGCCAAATCACTTGTAAAATGGGGAGAGCGCTTCCCTCATGAGGGAGGATTAATGCAAAGCACTTAACACAGAGGAAGCTCTCAGGAAGTGGTAGCTGTATCGCAGTTGTGTTGTTTTATTAGTGAGAGCACATTACCCTGGAACCACAAGACGGAAGTGTCGTTAATGCCTGCTTCACAGGAGAGGAAGTGAGGCTCAGAGTCCCACAGCAGGCGGGTTGTGGAGCTGAGACTCCAGGCCACGGTGCCCATGCTCACACCTGCCTCAGGAGGGCCTCTTCCCCTGGAAGATTCTTCTACTTGTTCATTGAATAAGCTTTTATGCAGTATGCACTCTGAGCCTGGCCCTGTGGTAGGAATGGGTTGCCATGCCCAGGGCCCTGAGGAGAACAGAACAAGTAAAAACCTAGGTAGGCTGAGGCTAGTGCCTAAGGACTCTCTGGGTCTGGGCACTGAGCAGCAAGCCTAGGGGAAGAGGGCCAGATGCAGGCATGCAGGCTTGTGCCCCTCTGCCTCACCAGGACTTGTCTTCCACACAAATTACACACGAGGTCAGTTCCTCCCCTGGTCAGCATCCTACCCTCAGGATAGCCTCGGGCCTACCCACGGGGATGGGACCTCCCGCAACTGGGGTCACTCCAGGGTTTGAGGGCTTTGCTGGAAAAAAGGTTCCTACCAATGGTACTGGGAGCTGCTTCCGAATCCTTGCCCCACTGTCTCAGGTTGGTTTGGGCCAGTGAATAGGGGTCACCTCTGGCTGACTTCCTCTTGTCCAGGAAATATCCAGGTCAGGAAGCAGGGTTTGGCCTGGGAATCAGGGGCCAGGGTCATGTTTTGGGATTATCCTAATAGGCATTGGGACTGCATAAGACAGTCAAGCTGGATCTGCACAAAACCATACAGATGAGAGGCCGGCAGGGTTGAAGTCCAGCCCACACCCTGCTCTACTTGGCACCGCTAGGGATTGGGGCAGGGCCGCATCCACCCAAAGGAAATAGCTGCTTTAACTGAGTCATCATAGGCACCACATGGGCTGGCAGTGGCCCTGATGGCCGCAGTCCCTAAAGCACAAGGATGGGGTAAGGCTTGGTGTTGGCCTAGCGTTCCTGGCCAGTTGTTATTGGAATGAAAGAGCTGCAGTGAGATGGTCTCTTACCCAAACCCATGCCCCTGAGGTCTTGCCCAGGAGAAGGAATGGAATTGGCCATAGGCTTCCCCTTAAGGAGGCTGGGCCTCCCTCTGAGTTCTTAGTGCTTAGCTCAAGGTATGACTGCTGAGAACCACACCAACACCTTCGGAGTCCCAGAGGCTCCCTGCTTTTCATTCTCCCAGGTCCCGGTCCAGATGGACTCTCCCAAGTGCCCACAGTGATTACGTCTGAGTTCCTTTGCACTTCCTATTCACCACAGACACACCTGTGCAGCGTGCACCTCTAACAAGTCATTGCTCCAAGGTAGACATATGGTCCTAGACCTAGAGCTTTGAAGTCACCTGCCCTGCATGCCACGGGGAAGGGTAACAGTGCTCAGAAGCTCAGAAAACCCAGTAGAGCACCTGGGTGGCAACTGGCCTGGAATTCATGCAGCATGGGGTGGACCAGGGCTTCCCTCTGGGACATCCATGCAGGGCAGCAAGAAAGTATTCCAGGCTGGTCACCAAGGCCTTTCCACAGCCACCTGAGGTCATGTAAGGACCTGACCTGGCCTGGCCTGGAGGTCAGACTCCTTGGCTGAGGAGCTGCAGGGACAAGGAGAGGCGGCCAGCGTGGCGGGAGGACTGCTTTGTTCCAGGTATTTTCTCAACGGTGGGGCTGGGCTGCCTGCCAGGTGCCAGGGCGCGGCTCTGGCCTCCCGCCGCACAGCCCGCTTTGCCGCCAAGCCCTGTACCTGGCCTGGCAGCTCCGTCCCGCGCTTCCACTGCCAGGCTTGCAAAGTGAGAGGCAGGCCCTGTGGGGCAGACAGAGCAGGCTGGGTTCCCAGCCCATCCAACCTCATGTCTCTGACAGGGACCCTGGGCCTAGACAGAAGGGACTCCCTCAAGGTTCTTCATGTGTTCGGTACTTAGAATTGCATTTCTCCAGGAGAATGGATAAAAAAAATGAAGACTTTTGCTCAACAAAATGTGATAAAACTAGTGTTGGATGTGGGCTCTGTCTCAATTTGACTGCCAGCTCCACCACTTATGCTGTGTGATCATGAACTAGTTCTACTTAACTTCTCCGTAGGTGTTTCTTCATCTGAAAAATGTGGATGATAGTTGTACTCACCCAATTATGAGGATTCAATGGGTTCTCACATGTAAAACTCTCACAATGTCCTGAAACATGGTGACAGCTGCAGAAGTATCTGCTGTGATCACGATGGTAAGTGTCTGCTGTGATCACAAATGAAGATGGTATTCGTCAAGACTCTTGGTTGCACAGAACAGAAACTCACTGGGGCAAGGTTGAGCAAAGAGTAGAACTTAATAACAAGTCTTCAGAGGTGTCACATAGAACACAAGGGTAGGGGGCAGCCAGGCCTCAAGAGGGGTGAGACCCAGGATCTGAAATGCCAGTCAGCAGCCAGGAAGCTTCTCTCCATCTTTGGGCCACACCATCTCCTGTTCACCTTCTTTTTTTTTTTTTTGAGTTGGAGTCTCACTCTGTCGCCCA